>NC_134725.1:4343002-4440502 GCF_049634645.1 Pelodiscus sinensis | reverse complement strand
TGTGGGGCTAGCTAGAGGGCGTGTGTGGGGCTAGCTAGAGGCGGTGTGTGGGGCTAGCTAGAGGGTGTGTGTGGGGCTAGCTAGAGGGCGTGTGTGGGGCTAGCTAGAGGCGGTGCGTGGGGCTAGCTAGAGGGCGTGTGTGGGGCTAGCTAGAGGGCGTGTGTGGGGCTAGCTCGCTCGCTCGCGGGGCTGTCGTGTGCAATCACATCTCTGTCCCAGTACAGGAGATTTTTCCCGCGTGGCACCTGTATCCCAAATCGCCCTTGGAACGCGCCTGCGACTTACACCCGGCGGAAATCGGTTGCCGACTTCGCCGCTTGTTCGTTCGGTCCGTACGAGAATCGGGGAAGCGCCGTGCTTGGCCGGCTCCCCGGCTCCCAAAGGGGAAACTGAGGCAGGGAAGCGACTTGCCCCAGGCCAGCCGGTGGCAGAGCTCGTATCCCCGTGCCGGGCTGTGCCGGGCCAGATCCTGCAGCCTGGGCCACGCACATCGAGCAGAACCCCCCCTTCCTCTACGCCAGGGGGCTTAACCCACGGCTGGAGCCACCCCTGCTATGGGTCCATCTTGCAGCCAACATAAAAGGGGGGGGGGGGGATTTTTTACTTGGGGCAGCAGATAACTCTTTGCTCAGCCCAGGCGGATCGGCTCCCCGGCTGCTCACGAAAAGGGATCGGGATGGACAATCCCACACGAGGAGAGAGAAAAAAGATTTGGAGTTTGTCGTTTCGAAAAGAGGAGGCTAAGGGGGGGATAGGATGGAGGGCGATAAGATCACGAGCGGTGCGGAAAACGGGCATGGCGCGACGTCATCGACTCAGTCCCGCACATTGTAAGACCAAAGGGTGAGAGGCAGCGGGCTTCAACGCAACCAACGGAAGTGTCGCGTTACCCGGTTCACTTGTGGAACTCCTCGCCGGAGGAGGCGGTGACGGCTAGGACTTGAACCGGCTTCCGAAAGGAGCTAGAGAGATTCGGGGAGGTGAGGCGCATGCACGGCTGTTCGGGGGATGGGGAGGGATGGCGTCTCTCACCTCTGGTTGTCAGAAGCCGGGAATTGGTGGCAGCGGTGGGATCACTGGGTGATTCCATTCTGTTCACTCCCTCTGGGCATCTCTCAGCAGACAGGACACGGGGCTAGAAGGACCATTGGTCTGGCCAAGGTTTATACCAAGCGTCCTTGTTTTCAGGACCAGCATGCTCCTGGGGTTCTCGGACAAAAGGGCCCGACCGAGTGGGGTGTGGACCCCTCGATAACGTCCTCGGGTGCTCAGAACAGGATCGGGGGGTTCTAGGAACCAGGCGTTCGTAGACGCACAGGACCCCAGGGCGGGAAGCGACCTCAGGTGATCGAGTCCAACCCCCATAGCACACGTGCTCATTGCTGTGTATCGGAGCTCCGCCCCCTTGGGCGGGGCCTAGCAGGGCGCGAGGTTTTCCGGGGCAGGCGGCTCCTTGCCTTGAGTAACACTCCGCACGCAGTCGTGGGAGGGCTCCCTTGTGGGTCACAAGGCTGCCTCCCCGGCCCCCCTGCCGACCTCGGGCGTGGTCCACCCCTCGCTTGCTCCTCCCCCTCTCGTTGTCCCCTCCCGACTCCGCCTCGCTCCCCCACGGAATCCAGCCCCCAACTTGGTGCCGCAGGCAGCCGAGCACCCTGGCACCGCTCCTCCACAGGCCCCCCACGGCCCAATGCCCCCTAAGGCTTAACCCCTTCCTGCCCAGGCTGCTGGAGGCCGGTAGCTGCTGGTTTCTGCTGGTGGCAGCGGTGGCATCTTCAGATCGGCTTAACCCCTTCCTGCCCGGGTTGCTGGAGGCTGGTGGCTGCTGGTTTCTGGTTGGTGGCCAGCAGCGGCGGCTTCAGATTGGCTTAACCCCTTCCTGCCAGGGTTGCTGGAGGCCGGTAGCTGCTGGTTTCTGCTGGTGGCAGCGGTGGCATCTTCAGATTGGCTTAACCCCTTCCTGCCCGGGATGCTGGAGGCTGGTGGCTGCTGGTTTCTGGTTGGTGGCCAGCAGTGGCCACTTCAGATCGGCTTAACCCCTTCCTGCCCGGGATGCTGGAGGCCGCTAGCTGCTGGTTTCTGCTGGTGGCAGCGGTGGCATCTTCAGATCGGCTTAACCCCTTCCTGCCCGGGATGCTGGAGGCCGGTAGCTGCTGGTGGCAGGGGTGGCATCTTCAGATCGGCTTAACCCCTTCCTGCCCGGGCTGCTGGAGACCGGGTAGCTGCTGCTTCAGATCGGCTTAACCCCTTCCGTCCCAGGCTGCTGGAGGCCAGCTGGCTGCTGGTTTCTGCCGGTGGCCAGCAGCGGCCTCTTCAGGACTCGGTGGGTGGGAAGGGACAGAGGCTGCTTTCAAGCGCAGGGAGCGAGGAGAGAAACTCTGAACTCAGCATCCCTCCCTAACGAGGACCAGGGAACTGGCGGGCCTCCTCTCGTGGCCCGGGTGCTCTGGGGAACCGTTCTGCCCCTCGCTACAGGACGGAGCTTCCACCTCCATAGGGAACCCGTCCCCGGTGCTTTTTCTTCATGCAGCAGGCAACGTGTGGAACTCCTCGCCACAGGATGCCGCGAAGGCCGGTGATGGCTCTGGTGATGGCAACGGGTTGACAGTCCTTCAGCCTGTGAATATTCTTACTGTGAACAGATTGTCTGGGATCGCGTCGGGCTCCTCGACGGGAATCAGGGAAGCCTCTGGGCCCGCTGCCAGTTGATTGGCTGGCATTGACCGGCCCCCTGAGGATAGTCGGCCAGTTGCACCAGCCTTGGCACGTCAACTCCAGGCCCTTCACTGGCTTTCGCACCGTCCTATGGCGAGGAGTTCCACAAGTTGCCTGCTGCATGAAGAAAAAGCACTGGGATGGGTTCCTTATGGAGGTGGAATCTCCGTCCTTTTAAAGGCCTAGCTTGACCAAGGCTGATTGAGTTGGGATTGATTTCGGTTTGGGCAGGGGGCTGGATTCGATGACTCCCGAGTTTTCGTCCCGCCCTAGGATTCTCGGCTTTACCAGGGCTCGGGACGTGCGCTCCCCAGGAAGTGCCCAGCTTGGGAGTTTTGTTTCCTGGGGTGCTGCCGAAGTCGAGTCTGGACTGGCTGTTGAATTAGAGACACGAGCCAGCCCTGACGTGGCTCCGCGAGCGACCGTCACAGGCTGCCGAGGCTTTCCAAACTAGCGGGGTAGTGTAGACGTACCCTAAGGGGTTAACTACACCTAGCCAGGTGGAGTGACCAGTAGGAATGTAGCGGGGATTTTCAAACTGGGACAAAGGAATTTGGGGTTTTTTTTTCCTCCTTCTTGTCTCTCTGGGGCTGTGTCCAGACTCAGGGGTTTTTTCGAAAAAAGTAGCCTTTTTTCGAAAAAAACCTCACCTGCGTCCAGACTCAAGCCGCGTTCTTTCGAAATTAAATCGAAAGAACGCGGCTTTTCTTTCGACAGCGGTAAACCTCGTTGCCCGAGGAAGAACGCCTTCGTTCGAAAGTTCCTCTTTCGAAAGAAGGCGTTCTTCAAAGCAAAGAGGGCTTCTTCGAAAGAGAGCATCCAGACTCACTGGCTGCTTTCTTTCGAAAAAGCAAGCCGCTTTTTCGAAAGTTCAACGTGCAGTCTAGACGCTCTCTTTCGAAAGAGGCTTGCAGTCTAGACATAGCCCGAGGGCTCTCTTTCGAAAGAGAGCGTCTAGACTGCACGTTGAACTTTCGAAAAAGCGGCTTGCTTTTTCGAAAGAAAGCATCCAGTGAGTCTGGCTGCTCTCTTTCGAAGAAGCCCTATTTACATTGAAGAACGCCTTCTTTCGAAAGAGGGACTTTCGAAAGAAGGCGTTCTTCCTCGTGAAACGAGGTTTACCGCCATCGAAAGAAAAGCCGTGTTCTTTCGAAATAATTTCGAAAGAACGCGACTTGAGTCTGGACGCAGGGAAAGTTTTTTCGGGAAAAGGCTACTTTTCCCGAAAAAACCCCTGAGTCTGGACACGGCCTCACTGGATGCTTTCTTTCGAAAAAGCAAGCCGCTTTTTCGAAAGTTCAACGTGCAGTCTAGACGCTCTCTTTCGAAAGAGGCTTGCCGTCTAGACATAGCCTGGGTGTGTTCTCTGCAGCTACAGAGAGGGACAAGCATCTCTCTCTCTCTCCAAGGCTATGTCTAGACTGCAAGCCTCTTTCGAAAGAGAGCGTCTAGACTGCACGTTGAACTTTCGAAAAAGCGACTTGCTTTTTCGAAAGAAAGCACCCAGTGAGTCTGGCTGCTCTCTTTCGAAGAAGCCCTATTTACATTGAAGAACGCCTTCTTTCGAAAGAGGAACTTTCGAATGAAGGCGTTCTTCCTCGTGAAACGAGGTTTACCGCCATCGAAAGAAAAGCCGCGTTCTTTCGAAATAATTTCGAAAGAACGCGGCTTGAGTCTGGACGCAGGAGCTGGGAGCTGAGATCTGGCCCTGCATAAAAGATGTTTTGGCTTTTCTTTGTGACTAACTTCTAGGCCCACGGAGTTTCTCCATGGCTGTGTCTACACTGGCAAGTGATTCCGGATCATCAGCCGCTTTTCCGGAAAAACTCGCCAGCTGTCTACACTGGCCGCTTGAATTTCCGTAAACGCACTGACGCTCTCATGTCAACTCATCGGTGCTTTTCCGGAAAAACTATGCTGCTCCCGTTCGGGCAAAACGGTTCCGGAAAAGGGCCAGTGTAGACAGCACAGTCGTGTTTTCCGTACAAAAGCCCCGCTGGCGAAAATGGCGATCGGGGCTTTTTTTCCGGAAAAGCGCGTTTATATTGGCCACGGATGCTTTTCCGGGAAAAGTGCTTTTCCGGAAAAGCAGCCTGCCAATGTAGACGCGCGTTTTCCGGAAATACGTATAACGGAAAACGGTTCCGTTTTAAGCATTTCCGGAAAAGGGTGCCAGTGTAGACGGAGCCCTAAACTCCTCCAGCCTCGTTTGCATTAAAGATGGAACAGAGGGACATCTCATTAGCATACTGCAGGGGTGCCCAATGTTTGGGGGCTGCCGGGCGCCTGGAGGCGGGGCCACTCATGCGCTGCACGTACAGGGGTGGAGCCACTCACAGGCCACGTGAGTGGGGGCGGGGCCAACCCAAATTTGTCTGCGGGCACACATTCCTACCCCCTGGCTAATAGCCTTTTATGGACCTAACCTCCATGAAATGATCTAGCTTCTCTTTAATCTCTATTATACTCCTAGTCTTCACAGCCTCCTCCGGCGAGGAGTTCCACAGGTTGACTCTGCGCTGTGTGAAGACAAACAAAAGCTAGGGACACCATTTCTATCCCCTGGCTAATAGCCTTTTATGGACCTAACCTCCATGAAATGATCTAGCTTCTCTTTAATCTCTATTATACTCCTAGTCTTCACAGCCTCCTCCGGCGAGGAGTTCCACAGGTTGACTCTGCGCTGTGTGAAGACAAACAAAAGCTAGGGACACCATTTCTATCCCCTGGCTAATAGCCTTTTATGGACCTAACCTCCATGAAATTATCGAGCTTCTCTTTAATCTCTATTATACTCCTAACCTTCACAGCCTCCTCCGGCGAGGAGTTCCACAGGTTGACGACGCGCTGTGTGAAGAAAGCACTGGGGACCACTGGCATACAGAATGGAGAACAGCTCTTCCGAAGCAGGAACCGCAGTGAATTATGGGACACCGAAAGCAGAGACGCACAGCCTGATGGGAAATTCCTGCGCCAGATGCTAATGAACCCAGGTCAGCTCACACCCAAATGCGGCGTTCTCAGACCCATTCTAGGAACGATCCTATTGACAGCCAAAATACGGAAACGGCCTAGTTGCATTGTGAGCTCATTCAAGGAACATCCCCCATAACCAGGGGTGATCTGTCTCTATTGTCTTGCCTCTTTCTCTTCGAGCTATTGTCCTGTCTCTGTAAAAACTCCTCTCCTGACGCTGCCCTATGTCAACTGTCCTATGGTTACCTAACATTTCTAATCAGTTTCAATTTCGATTTAATATTATAATTGTTCGATTTAATATTGTAACTTTTGGATATCTATTCACTACTCCGAAATAAATCACTTTGGCTGTGTCTAGACTGGCAAGTTTTTCCGGAAAAACTTTTGTCGACAAAACCCTGTCGTCTAGACACGCCCTATCTGTCGACAAAGCCTCTGTCGACAAAACCCTGTCGTCTAGACACGCCCTATCTGTCGACAAAGCGTCTATCGACAAAACCCTGTAGTCTAGACACGCCCTATCTGTCGACAAAGCGTCTATCGACAAAACCCTGTCGTCTAGACACGCCCTATCTGTCGACAAAGCCTCTGTCGACAAAACCCTGTAGTGTAGACACGCCCTATCTGTCGACAAAGCCTCTGTCTACAAAACTCTGTAGTCTAGACACACCCTATCTGTCGACGACGCTTCTGTCGACAAAACCCTGTAGTCTAGACACACCCTATCTGTCGACGACGCTTCTGTCGACAAAACCCTGTAGTCTAGACACGCCCTATCTGTCGACAAAGCCTCTGTCGACAAAACCCCGTAGTCTAGACACACCCTATCTGTCGACAAAGCCTCTGTCAACAAAACCCAGTCATCTAGACACGCCCTATCTGTCGACAAAGCCTCTGTCAACAAAACCCTGTCGTCTAGACATGCCCTATCTGTCGACAAAGCCTCTGTCGACAAAACCCTGTCGTCTAGACACGCCCTCTCTGTCGACAAAGCCTCTGTCGACAAAACCCTGTCGTCTAGACACGCCCTATCTGTCGACAAATCCTGTCGACAAAACCCTGTCGTCTAGACACGCCCTATCTGTCGACAAATCCTGTCAACAAAACCCTGTCGTCTAGACACGCCCTATCTGTTGACAAAGCCTCTGTCGACAAAACCCTGTCGTCTAGACACGCCCTATCTGTCGACAAAGCCTTTCGACAAAACCCTGTCGTCTAGACACGCCCTATCTGTCGACAAAGCCTCTGTCGACAAAACCCTGTCGTCTAGACACGCCCTATCTGTCGACAAAGCCTTTCGACAAAACCCTGTCGTCTAGACACGCCCTATCTGTCGACAAAGCCTCTGTCAACAAAACCCTGTATTCTAGACACGCCCTATCTGTCGACAAAGCCTTTCGACAAAACCCTGTAGTCTAGACACGCCCTATCTGTCGACAAAGCCTCTGTCGACAAAACCCTGTAATCTAGACACGCCCTATCTGTCGACAAAACCCTGTCGTCTAGACACACCCTATCTGTCGACAAAGCCTCTGTCGACAAAACCCTGTCGTCTAGACACGCCCTATCTGTCGACAAAGCCTCTGTCGACAAAACCCTGTCGTCTAGACACACCCTATCTGTCGACAAAGCCTCTGTCGACAAAACCCTGTAGTCTAGACACGCCCTATCTGTCGACAAAGCCTTTCGACAAAACCCTATAGTCTAGACACGCCCTATCTGTCGACAAAGCCTCTGTCGACAAAACCCTGTAGTCTAGACACGCCCTATCTGTCGACAAAGCCTCTGTCGACAAAACCCTGTAGTCTAGACACGCCCTATCTGTCGACAAAGCCTCTGTCGTCTAGACATGCCCTATCTGCCGACAAAGCCTCTGTCGACAACCCTGTAGTCTAGACACGCCCTATCTGTCGACAAAGCCTCTGTCGACAAAACCCTGTAGTCTAGACACACCCTATCTGTCGACAAAGCCTCTGTCAACAAAACCCTGTAGTCTAGACCTACGCACGGTGTCGGTTTTTGTAGCACCAGAGTGCAATAGACCCATTATCGAGATGGCAAAGTTAGCTGCCTGGCGGAGTAAGTGAAGTCCTTCAAAAACAAGACGATGCCACCAAGATCTCGTTGACATGTCTCCATCGCTTGACCCCAACGCTGTTTATTTGCTTGGAGCCGCAACCATGCGTTCTGGTTATCAAACCCAACTGTGTGAACACGGCAGAGCTCTGGAAACCTTTCCTGAGTATTAGCAGACCGATTTCTTTCCCCGCGGGCTGGATTTCGGTTATTTGGACAGGCCCGAGGAGAAAAAGTCCCCTGGTGTCGCCAGACACATCCATCTTGCTTGCCCCTCTAAGATGCATCAGAGCACACGGGACATAGAGAGCAGTAAAATCAGCATAGTCTTTGAAGCTTTGACAAAAGACCCGGATGGGTTGGCTCATTGTGACCCTCGATAACTGTAAGCCTAGAGAAGAGGATGATCAAGCCAGTCGTTGACCAAGAGGCTGTAGAAACTACCCTTGGCTAGCACCTATGTCGATACGATCACACAACCGTCCCGGTAGAAGAATCTCCCGTCCAGTAAAAAATATCCCGTACTCCCAATTTAGTTCTCTCTCTTGCAAGTGTAAATTAAGTTGAAACTGGCGTCACAAAGATGGACCAACACAATTTGGCATCTTAACTAAGAAAGAGGATACAGGCCCCTATGGGTATAAAGATGGGTCCAGCAGCACACGTACTATGAGCGTCAATCTACCATCGATCTGCTGGTCGGGTTAGGTGATTGACCTCCACGGGGACGCCCACCTCGTATTCGTCTTTCCTAGGAATTGAGGGACCGGCTCTGGCTTGACCCGCTAGAGTCGAGAGGAACACAAGGGGGTAAAAATTGTACCTGGATGTGTCCTTTGTCTTAAGTGTCCTCATAGACTTCAAGCTCTTGAAAGATTACGCTGTTACTTAGTACCGTTATTTCTATTTTCTATCTTTATTTTCTTTGTAACCATTTTTCAGATCTATATTTGCTAGCAGTTAAGAAATAGAGCCATAGCCATTGTAACCATACGATTTATAAGCTTTTTTTTTTAATAAACCTGTAAGGCTACGTCTACACTGGCAAAGACACGGACGTAAAACTTTTGGGGCACCCTTCGGCCTTCTCCAGACCACCCGCTGGAAAGGAACCTTACGTTCTAGCAGTTGACGACTCCAAAAAAGCACTCCAAGAAGATCTCACCAAACTGTGTGATTGGGCAACAAATTGGCAAATGAAATTTAATGTGGGTAAGTGTAAAGTAATGCACATCGGGAAAAATAACCCCAACTATACGTACAGTAGGATGGGGGCTAATTTGGCTACGACAAATCAGGAAAGAGATCTTGGAGTTATCGCGGACAGTTCTCGGAAAACTTCCACGCAGTGTGCAGCGGCGGTCAAAAAGGCAAATAGGATGCTAGGAATGATTAAGAAAGGGATAGAAAATAAGACCCAGAATATCTTACTGCCCCTGTATAAAGCTATGGTACGCCCACATCTGGAATACTGTGTACAGATGTGGTCTCCTCACCTCCAAAAAGATATTTTGGCCTTGGAAAGGGGTCAGAAAAGGGCAACTAAAATGATTCGGGGGTTGGAACGGGTCCCCTATGAGGAGAGGTTAAAGCGACTGGGACTTTTCAGTTTGGAAAAGAGGAGACTGAGGGGGGATAGGATAGAGGTCTATAAAATCATGAGTGGTGTGGAGAGGGCGGATAAAGAAAAGTTATTTATTAGTTCCCATAATAGAAGACACCAAATGAAATTAATGGGGAGCAGGTTTAAAACGAATAAAAGAAAGTTCTTCGTCACACCGCGTGTAGTCAACCTGTGGAACTCCTCGCCGGAGGAGGCTGTAATGTCTAGGATTATAATAGAGTTTAAAGAGAAGCTAGATAATTTCATGGAGGTTAGGTCCATAAAAGGCTATTAGCCAGGGGATAGAAATGGTGTCCTTGGCCTTTGTTTGTCAGAGGCCGGAGAGGGATGGCGGGAGACAAATTGCTTGATCGTTGTCTTCGGTCCACCCTCTCTGGGACACCTGGTGTTGGCCACTGTCGGCAGACAGGATACTGGGCTAGAAGGACCTTTGGTCTTATGTTCTTAAGACTCGGGTGTATAACACACACCACGCACTGCCTTAACCACCGGTTGACACCTCCCGAGATTCCACACGCCCACCTCGTATTCGTCTTTCCGAGAAACTGAGGGTCTGGTCCTGGCACTCTGGAAACGAGAGATGCAGAAGGGGGTAAAAATTGTACCTGGATGTGTCCTTTTCTTTCGTCACTGTGCACGTATAGCATTAGAGATCTATAAGGCTAAGTTGTCATTTTGGTACCATTATTTTGATGTGTTTTGTTTTCTCTCCTTCCTTTGTAACCACTTCAGACCTGTATTGGCTAGCAGTTAAAAAGTCGAGCAATAGCCATTGTAACCGTATGATTATAAGTTTCTTTAAATAAACCTGTAAGGCTGTGTCTAGACTGGCAAGTTTTTCCGGAACATCAGCCGCTTTTCCGGAAAAACTTGCCAGCTGTCTACACTGGCCGCTTGATTTTCCGGAAAAGCACTGACGATCTCCTGTAAAATCATCAGTGCTTTTCCGGAAAAACTACGCTGCTCCCGTTCGGGCAAAAGTCTTTTTCCGAAAGACTTTGGCGCAAAAGGGCCAGTGTAGACAGCACCTGTCGTGTTTTCCGCAAAAAAGCTCCGATGGCGAAAATGACGATCGGGGCTTTTTTGCGGAAAAGCGCGTCTAGATTGGCCCCGGACGCTTTTCCGCGAAAAAGTGCTTTTGCGGAAAAGTGTCCTGCCAATCTAGATGCTCTTTTCCGAAAATGCTTTTCACGGAAAACTTTTCCGTTCAAAGCATTTCCGGAAAATCATGCCAGTGTAGACGTTGTGTTTAAGCTTTAACCTGACGCCTTCTGTTGCTGTAACAGAACCAGACACAATGAAAAGAATCATAGCCGGTCGGGGTAAACGCAGTAAGAGCTAAGTGTCGAGTCGTGTCGCCTCCACGGGACGGACTCTTGGGGCGCCCGTCAGCCTCCCTGGCTTCCCGTTGCGAAGGGACCCTATCCTAGCAGCTAAAGACTCGGGTGTTTAATAGGGCTCACAGACCACTCATTACCCCGGCCACCGGCGTACACCTGGAACACCCGTGAACATTCAGGGTTGCTTAGACCTCATCCCTACGCCCAAGTTGGGACACTTGAGTTGAAAGGGCAGGCTGTCTGGGTTAATATTTCCAGCTCTTCTGAGCATCTTGAAATACGTGTGAGATGTCAGGGGACGGGGAGGATCGATGGGAAGGGAAGCTAGAGAAACACCTGGCAATAGGTCACCCCTTTCTATCTTACAAGCTTCTCAGTGGACTAGCATTATCTTAGAACTGGAAGGGACCTCAAGAGGTCATCAAGTCCCAACCCCTACCCTCATGGTAGCACCAAGCCCCATCTAGACCATCCCTGGTTGATGTCTATAGAATCATAGACTTGGAAGGGACCTCAAGAGGCCATCCAGACCTGACCCCTACCCTCATGGCAGGACCAACCACCATCTAGACCATCCCTGGAAGATGTCTATAGAATCATAGAACATTAGAATTGGAAGGGACCTCAAGAAGTCATTAATTCCCATCCCCTGCCCTCCCAGCAGGACCAAGCACCATCTAGACCATCCCTGGTAGATGTCTACAGAATCATAGAACTGGAAGGGATCTTGAGAGGTCATCAAGTCCCGTCCCCTGCCCTCCCGGCAGGACCCAGCCCCATCTAGACCATCCCTGGTAGATGTCTACAGAATCAAAGAACTAGAATGGATCTTGAGAGATCATCAAGTCCCATCCCCTGCCCTCCCGGCAGGACCCAGCCTCATCTAGACCATCCCTGGTAGATGTCTACAGAATCATAGAACTAGAATGGATCTTGAGAGATCATCAAGTCCTGTCCCCTGCCCTCCCGGCAGGACCCAGCCTCATCTAGACCATCCCTGGTAGATGTCTACAGAATCATAGAACTAGAAGAGATCTTGAGAGGTCATCAAGTCCCGTCCTCTGCCCTCCCGGCAGGACCCAGCCCCATCTAGACCATCCCTGGTAGATGTCTACAGAATCATAGAACTAGAAGGGATCTTGAGAGGTCATCAAGTCCCGTCCTCTGCCCTCCCGGCAGAACCCAGCCTCATCTAGACCATCCCTGGTAGATGTCTACAGAATCATAGAACTAGAAGAGATCTTGAGAGGTCATCAAGTCCCGTCCTCTGCCCTCCCGGCAGGACCCAGCCCCATCTAGACCATCCCTGGTAGATGTCTACAGAATCATAGAACTAGAAGGGATCTTGAGAGGTCATCAAGTCCCGTCCCCTGCCCTCCCGGCAGGACCCAGCCCCATCTAGACCATCCCTGGTAGATGTCTACAGAATCATAGAACTAGAAGGGATCTTGAGAGGTCATCAAGTCCCGTCCCCTGCCCTCCCGGCAGGACCCAGCCCCATCTAGACCATCCCTGGTAGATGTCTACAGAATCATAGAACTAGAAGGGATCTTTAGAGGTCATCAAGTCCCATCCCCTGCCCTCCCGGCAGGACCAAGCCCCATCTACACCATCCCTGGTCGGTGTCTATCCAACCTGCTCTTCAATATCTCCAATGACTGAGATTCTATAACCTTCCTTGGCAATTTATTCCAGTGTTTCACCACCCAGACAGTTAAGTTGTCCCAAATGTCCAACCTCAACCTCCTTTGCTGCAATCTCAGCCCATTGCGTCTCGCAGAGGACGACAGCGTAGGAAAAAAAGAACCTCTTTATTTCATACTTTTTGTATACTTGTACACAAGTAAAATAAAATGCATATCTAGAGATACTGCAAATCTTCATGGAGGCGAACGCAGCATTCTTGAACAAATGCCGCCCCGGGACGTGGTGTGGCGGAAATGAACACAGGAAAATGGCAGTATTCGTAAACGGAGGCGTCGCCTCGGCCAATGGGAGCTTGCAATGCCGTTCAGCGTACGGGTGAGTTCCAAACGGACGGCCGACAATCCTGCGGGAGCCTTTGCGTCCGGACGATGTTGCTTGTGTGGGTTTTTTTGTTCTCTCTCTGCGTGTGTGTGTGTCTGTAAATGATATTTCTTTACCATCGGTGGTAGCAAAAGCCAGAAGGTAAGTGCCGTTCCAAAGACCAAAGGGATAACTCAGGACAAATAAATTATGTACATCTTGGTTTTTGTCTAATAAAGGCATCCAGTTAACTTTTGTGTAACAAAACTTTCTTGAGGGACTCTCACCATTGGCTTCCCTCTGGCAACGTTTCCAGAGGTCAGCAAAATCCTGGTATGAAAGTGTCACCCAACAGTCGCGTTTAGGAGAACATTAAGCTCCACGCCAAGACGGGAAACAGAAGACGTAGGCTTGGTTCTAACGTGGCACTGGTTCCTTGTTGGGTGAGGCGACACTGCGCCTTGGACTTGGTTTTTTTAGAGCACCCCTGCCTCTTTTTGGTCGGGACCGTGGCCGATTCCATGGGCGCGAGGAAATCTGGTCTCAGCTTGGTCAACGGAGGGTCTACAACGCTGGGGAAAGTCCCAAATGGGGAGTCATTAATGTGTTTGTTGCTCCCGTTTTTGGAAGGGTCCGTGTCGACGTATTTGGTTTTGGACATGTTCTCTTTATCTTTGAGAGGGTTGTTGGACGATGCCCGGCTGCTGTGCGAAGACGGACCCGCCTTGCCCTTGGCTTCATACATAAAAGATTTGTCCGTGTCCGGTTGGCAGCACTTCCGGGAGTTGAGTGGAGGGTCGGTGGTGGGAAGTTTGCCCGATCGGGTCTTTGTGCTAAAGACGCTGGTTCGTATCTGATTCAAAGAGTCAAGACACTCTTCCAAGTCGCTGCTCTGCAGCTTTTTGAGGTCCCGGCCGGCCAAGTGAGCCGGTAGATGGCACTCCAGCTCTGACGAGGAACCTTTGAATTGTTTGAACCAACTCCAGAGGGATTGGGCCTGGCAGTCGCAAATCCACGGGTTCCCGTTCAAGCGTAGGTATTGGAGGGACACCAAGGGGGCCATGGTTTCTCCCGGGAGCACGGTCAAGTTGTTGTTGAAGAGATACAAGGTCATCGCTTTCCCCAGGTCCTGAAAGGACCGGCGGTGCACCAGGCTGACTCGGTTCTGGTGCAGCAGGAGCCGATCCAAGTTGATCAGCCCACGAAAGACGTTCTCCGACAAGCTCTTAATTTTATTCCCGTGCAAAAACAGGTAGGTGAGGTTGGCGAGATCGAGGAACGTGTCGTCCGGCAGGCTCTGGAGGTTGTTCTCCTGAAGGTAGAGATACTGCAAGGAGAACAACCCTCGGAACAGCCCCGTGGAGAGTTCCAGGAGCCCGCAGCGATCGAGGTGTAAGGTGTGAAGGTGAACGAGGCCCTGGAACGTCGTGGGGTTGATGGCCTTCAAGTTGACGTTGTCGCTGAGGTCCAACTCCTCCAGCTTGTCGAGCCCACGAAACGCCCCGGGCTCGACGAGGCTGATGTTGTTGGAATGGATCCAAAGGATGGTCATGTTGCGGCAAGAGCGGAAGCTGGTGGCCTGCACCAACGGGATCTGGTTGTTGTGCAGGAAGATGCGTTGCGTCGGGGTGGGGATGGCGGTGGGGATGGCCGTCAGTCCTTGCTGCTGGCAACTGATGGTGATCTTGGGTTCGCTGTAGCAGACGCAGGCCCCCGGGCAAGACTCTACTTCCCACTGGATGTGGACGCAAAGCACCAACATCAGCAGTTTGCTTCCTGGAGGACAACACAAGGAAAAAGTAGATGAGAGTCAGTCACAGGAGAGGACGTCCCCTCTGCAACGCAATTGCAAGAGCATTGTGTCAACCACGCAGTATCCGCCAACAATATGCCATGGCAACAAAAATTATGAGAGGGGTGGTGGACCATATGCCTTATAGAATCATAGAACCCTAGAACAGGAAAGGACCTTGAGAGGTCATCAAATCCAGTCCCCTGTTCTCCCAGCAAGACCAAGCACCATCTAGACTTTCCCTGGTAGATGTCTACAGAACTGGAAGGGACCTCAAGAGGTCATCAAATCCAGTGCCCTGCTCTCCCGGCAAGACCAAGCACCACCTAGACCATCCCCGGTAGATGTCTACAGAACTGGAAGGGACCTCAAAAGGTCATCAAATCCAGTGCCCTGCTCTCCCGGCAAGACCAAGCACCATCTAGACCATCCCCGGTAGATGTCTTCAGAACTGGAAGGGATCTCAAAAGGTCATCAAATCCAGTGCCTTGCTCTCCCGGCAAGACCAAGCACCATCTAGACCATCCCTGGTAGATGTCTACAGAACTGGAAGGGACCTCAAAAGGTCATCAAATCCAGTGTCCTGCTCTCCCGGCAAGACCAAGCACCACCTAGACCATCCCTGGTAGATGTCTACAGAACTGGAAGGGACCTCAAAAGGTCATCAAATCCAGTGCCCTGCTCTCCCGGCAAGACCAAGCACCATCTAGACCATCCCTGGTAGATGTCTACAGAACTGGAAGGGACCTCAAAAGGTCATCAAATCCAGTGCCCTGCTCTCCCGGCAAGACCAAGCACCATCTAGACCATGCCTGATAGATGTCTATAGAATTGGAAGGGACCTTGAGAGGTCATCAAATCCAGTCCTCTGCTCTCCCACCAGGACCAAGCACTGTCTAGACCATCCCTGGTAGATGCCTACAAAATCACAGAACCCAAGAATTTGGAAAGTGTTTAAGGGCCACGTGCTTCCATGATATGAATGGAGGAGGTGCGGGGGTGTAGAATGGAGGTTGGGTGCCACAGGGAATTCACGGTAGGGCAGTGGGGTGCTGGAGGGGGTCTGGGAAGTGGTGCAGGGTATGGGCACAGGAGAGAATTCTGACTGGGGGAATGTGTTGCTAATGATGGTGCACATCCGCACATGTGTGCATAATAAAATTTATGCTACATGTGGATTGAAAAAATTAGAGGGAACCTTAGTGAAGGAAGGGAGCACAGCGGGTTGGATTGTGACCTACGGCAGGAGGGGGTTGTGACTGGGGGCAGGGGACTGGAGACCAGGTTCAGGGAAGGGATAGGGTTAGGGACACGGTTGGGGTAGGGATAGGGGTAAGGATATGGTTAGAGTTAAGAATATGGTTAGGGATAGTGTTAGGGTTAGGGATAGGGATAGGGTTAAGAATAGGGTTAAGAATAGGGTTAAGGATAGGGTTAGGGGTAAGGATTAGGGTTAGGGTTAGGGGTAGGGTTAGAGATAGTTATATGATTAGGGCTAGGGGTTAGGGTTAAGGTTAGGGGTAGGGGTAGCGGTAGGGGTAGGGGTAGGGGTTAGGGGTGGGGGTAGGGGTAGGGGTAGGGGTAAGGGTTAGGGGTTAGGGTTAGGGTTAGGGCTAGGGGTTAGTGTTAGGGTTAGGGGTGGGGGTAGGGGTAGGGGTTAGTGTTAGAGGTAGGGGTAGGGTTAGGGGTAGGGGTAGGGGTAGGGGTAGGGGTACAGGTTAGGGTTAGGGGTAGGGGTAGCTTATGGTTTGGGTTAGGGTAGGGGTAGGGGTAGGGGTAGCCTAGGGTTAGGGTTAGGGTTAGGGTAGGGGTAGCGGTAGGGGTAAGGATAGGATTTAGGTTAGGGGTAGGGGTCGGGGTAGCTTAGGGTTAGGGTTAGGGTTAGGGTGGGATAGGGGTAGGAGTAGGGGTAGGGTTAAGGACAGGGTTGGGTTAGGGTTAGGGTTAGGGTGATAGAGAGGGTTAGGGTTAGGGTTGGGGTAGGGATAGGGTTAAGGATATGGTTAAGGACACGTTTGGGGTAAGGTTTAGGGTCAGGGCGATAGAGAGGGTTAGGGGTAGGGGTGAGATTATGCTCGCACCCCCAGCGCACTGCCCATGGCTTTGAGCAGCGTAGGCAGGCACAGGGCTGGCAGGGCACCTGCCTGAGGCTCCCGCTGGGCCGTGGAATGGATCCAGCGGTCGGGGGAGCCGGATACGGCCCGTGGGCCATACCTGGCCTGCCCCGGCCTAGCCTGCCGCACCTCTGTTATCCTAACCCCGGATGTAGGGACGTAGAGTCTCGAAGAGCAGTGGGGCCAGCAGCCACCGCGAGCCCCTCAGTTGTGGGCGGGCAGCTCGGTGCGCCCAGAAAGGGCGGGGCCTCTGAAGGAAGGGGCGGGGTTTCGGTCAATCAGTCCATAGCGCTGCCCAGACTGTAGTATGCCCCGCCCCCAAGCCCTTAGAGCCCCTGGAAGCATTTCAAAGGGGCCTGCGACAAATTACTCCTTGGCCCCCTTCCCTCGTAGCTGGGCCTGCAACTTCCTGTCTGCACGACCTTCGTTTCCTGCACGGGCTTAGAGGCTCGAAGCAGGACCAACCCCGACTCAATTGGTCCAGCCAGGGCTTGGTCAAGCCGGGCCTTCAAAACCGCTAGGGATGGAGAGGCCACGGCGTTGTCATGGCGCCCGTTGCTAGGGAGACATTCCCACGGCAACGTCGGTCATGCCGTTGGGCAGGGCGGTCGCCCCGTTTCGGTCCCAACATCCCATTTCCCCGCTCTTCACCCTAACTTATCTCCCATTGCAAGTGACTTTTGAGGTACGCGAAGGGCGGGACGAATTTGTGTGGGGGCCGGCACCGGAAGCTCCGCCCCTGGCCCGAGGACCCTCCTTGCTCGGCCTTCCACGGGAGCGATGCCACTTCCCCTGGGCACACGGCACCGGTGGGAACCACAGGCTGAGACCTTCTCAGACACCGGAAAGGGCATTTTTAAACAGGGGTGTGCTAGCAAGTAGCAGCCGGGTCGTTAGGTAGTTCCCACTAACTCCTCCATGGAACCTATCATGATGAGGTAGAGGCAGCACATAAGACTCCTAGAATAGTAGAAGTGGAAGGGACCTCACGAAGTCATCGAGTCCAGTCCCTGGCCCTCACAGCAGGACCTAGCCCCATCTAGACCATCCCTGGTAGATGTCCATGGAATCATAGAAGTAGGAGGGACCTCAAGAGGTCATCAAGTCCAGTCCCCTGCCCTCATGGCAGGACCAAGCACTGTCTAGACCATCCCTGGTAGATGTCTACAGAATCATCGAACTGGAAGGGACCTTGAGAGGTCATCAAGTCCAGTCACCTGCCCTCATGACAGGACCAAGCACCGTCTAGACCATCCCTCGTAGATGTCTACAGACTCATAGAACCCTAGAAGTGAAAGGGACCTTGAGAGGTCATCAGGTCCAGTCCCCTGCCCTCACGGCAGGGCCAAACACCGTCTACCATCCTTGGTGGATGTCTATCCAACCTGCTCTTCGATATCTCCAGAGTCCATTGATTGTAGATGTCTATAGAATCATTGAATCATTGAGCACTAGAACTGGAAGGGACCTCGAGAGGTCATCAAGTCCAGTCCCCTGCCCTCCCGGCAGGACCAAGCCCCATCTAGACCATCCCTGGTAGATGTCTATCCAACCTAATCTTCAATATCTCCAGTGATGAAGATGCGACCACATTGGTCCTGCCATGAGGGAAGGGGCCTGGACTTGATGCCCTCTTGAGGTCCCTTCCAGTTCTAGTGTTCTAGGATTCTGTAGACATCTACCAGGGATGGTCTAGATGGGGTTTGGTCCTGCCGGGAGGGCGGGGGACTGGACTTGATGATCTCTTGGGGTCCCTTCCAGTTCTATGATTCTGTAGACATCTACAAGGGATGGTCTAGATGGGCAGGGTCCTGAACTTGATGACCTCTCAAGGTCCCTTCCCGTTCTAGTGTTCTATGATTCTGTAGACATCTACCAGGGATGGTCTAGAAGGGGCTTGGTCCTGCTGGGAGGGCGGGAGACTGGACTTCATGACCTCTTGAGGTCCCTTCCAGTTCTATGATTCAGTAGACATCTACCAGGGATGGTCTAGATGGGCAGGGGCCTGGACTCGATGACCTCTCAAGGTCCCTTCCCGTTCTAGTGTTCTATGATTCTGTAGACATCTACCAGGGATGGTCTAGATGGGGCTTGGTCCTGCCGGGAGGGCGGGAGACTGGACTTGATGACCTCTTGAGGTCCCTTCCAGTTCTATGATTCAGTAGACATCTACCAGGGATGGTCTAGATGGGCAGGGGCCTGGACTCGATGACTTCTCAAGGTCCCTTCCCGTTCTAGTGTTCTATGATTCTGTAGACATCTACCAGGGATGGTCTAGATGGGCAGGGGCCTGGACTCGATGACCTCTCAAGGTCCCTTCCCGTTCTAGTGTTCTATGATTCTGTAGACATCTACCAGGGATGGTCTAGATGGGGCTTGGTCCTGCCGGGAGGGCGGGAGACTGGACTTGATGACCTCTCGAGGTCCCTTCCTGTTCTCGTGTTCTGGGATTGTATGAGTCTAATACCCAGCTCCGGTCCACAGAGCAACGCCCAAAAGGAAACTCAGCTCCTCCTGTCCTCGCCTTGGCCTTTCGCCTTTGTTCCTCCCGAGTTTTCTTCCTACCTCCTCCAGCCAAATTGCTGCCCTTCCCTTTGGTCCCTCAGGGGAGCGCGGCGGAACGGGGAAGGAATTAAAGCAGGCCCATTAGCCGCCTGGCCATGAGTCCCAGGTGCGCTGAAATTGTCACGCACGGCAATTAGGCCTCAAGGGCTCCCGGCGGAGCGGGGGGAGGGGCTGTAATTGTCGCCCCTCACGTTTTCGTCGCAGCCAAAGCACAATGCAATTTTCCGCCGGCTGTGGAAGCAGAACTCTTCCCCTCCTGTTTGCTTCTTGTCTCTATTGATTTGAGGCTATTACGCTGCAGCTTTATGACCGCGGCGGGTCAATACTCATTTGCATTCCCTCCCGCTTGGACACAAGAGCGACTTCCTTTATAATACAAAACTCATTTGCAAAGGGAAACGCCACTTCGGGCTCTGCGCTATATTAGACAGAGGCGGTCGGGGGGGGGGGGGGGGCGCGGGTTTGCGGGGGGAGCGGGGGAGGTTGTGCATTTTAGGTTGACTATATATGGATGGGTGAATGGGTTATACTGGGGTGGCCAATCCGTTCCGGACAAAGAGCGAAAATACAGCACGAAGACCTGGGGCAAAGTTGAGCAAAAAAAAAAAAAAAAAGGCACTGTCCCTTTAAGAAACATGAGAATGGCCATACTGGGTCAGACCAAAGGTCCGGCCAACCCAGAACTCTGTCTGCCCACAGTGACACCAATGCCAGGTGTCCCAGAGGGAGTAAACCGAACAGGGAAGCAGCAAGGAATCCCACTGCTGCCACCATTCCTTCCTTACCCATCCTGGCGAATAGCCATTCATGGACTTCACCTCTACGAATGTATCTAGTTCTCTTTTCAACCCTGTTATAGTCCTTGCCTTCACAGCCTCCTCCGGCGAGGAGTTCCACAGATTGTGCGCTGTGTGAAGAAGAACGTCCTTCGATTTGTTTTAAACCTGCTGCCCTTCGTTTCATTAGAGGCTTTTTGGCCCCATCAGGCTCCCGCCCGCCGCCAGGAGGCGGGGGCCGTTTTCAGGGGGATGGGGGCGGCTTCACGAGACAGGGGTTGGCCTCTGGGCTATACACTGACTACAGCCATGTGGAAAGGTTGGGAGATAAGAATCCCAGTTTGTAACCCAAAGATGGGGAATCATTTTTGCTGGGGGGCGGGGCACTCCAAGAGTTTGGTAAGCAGTCCTGGGCCGCGCTCTTCCTTGCTTTTATTGGAGGAGGAGCTGGGTCTCGGATGGAGACTGGGGGCAGAAAGGAGTTCGGGGTCGGGGATTAGGGTGGGGTCTGGGAGGGCGTTTGTATGACAACCAGAGGCTAGGGACACCATAGCTACCCATCCTCGCTAGTAGCCATCGATGGACCTCACCTCCACGAATGTTTCTAGTTCTTTTATGAAGCCTGTTAAAGTCCGGCCTTCACAAAGTCCTGTGGCAAGGAGTTCCACAGGTTGCGTGAAGAAAAATGTCCTTTTGTTTGTTTGAAACCTGCTGCCTCTTCCTTTCCTCGGGCTACCCCTAGTTCTTAGGTTACGGGAAAATTCCTATCCTGTCCCTGGCCTCTGTCTGTCAGAAGCTGGAGAAGGATGGCAGGAGACAAATCGCTTGATCATTGTCTTTGGTCCGTCCTCTCCGGGACACCTGGTGTTTCGGCCACTGTGGGCAGACAGGCTACTGGGCTAGATGGACCTTTGGTCTGACCCAGTACGGCCGTTCTTATTTTCTTATGTTATCCATCCTGGCGAATAAGTATTGATGGTCCTGCCTTGGGCAGGGGGCGGGACTTGATGACCTCCTGAGGCCTCTTCCAGCTCTATGATTCCGTGACGGACCTTCCATGAATTTATCTAGCTTTTTTTTTTCCAAACTGGCCGTCACAACATCCTGTGGCAAGGAGTTCCACAGGTTAACGGTGCGCTGAGTGAAGGAAAGAAACTTTCTTTGGTAACTTTGAAACCCGCTGCCTATTTGTTTCATGGGGTGACCTCTAGTTCTTATTTTGTGGGAGTCAGTTAGGAACTTTTCCTTCTTCATTGTTTCCACACCAGGCCTGACTTTATAGCTTCGTCTCCTCTTTTGTAAGCTGAAAAGTCCACCGCTTTTTACTCTCTCGTCTATCCCCCCTTCCGGTGCCTCTTTTCTAAGATAAACAGACCAGCCACCCTTGTTGCTATTGATTTAAACAAACCAAATATTCAAAACCTGATTTTTTTTTTTAAATTCAAACGGGATTCTGGCTTTACTAAATTTCAATGAGCGTTTCTCTTTCGAAAAAGAAACTGCTGGAAAATCAACCACGAGAGTCGGCTTTTAGCATCGTTTTAATTTCCGCGTGAGCAAGAATAACGCAATTCAGGGAGCTACGTATCGGCTGCCGAAGCTAGAAAGAAAGCCAACATTCGGGCGGAAGTTGTTGGCAAAGAGCGGACTGAAAGATGCACCCAACTTTTTCCGCAGATGAAGAGGGTTAGGGTTAGGGGTGGGGGTAGGGGTTAGAGTTAGGGGTAGGGGTTAGTGTTAGGGTTAGGGGTGGGGGTAGGGGTAGGGGTTAGAGTTAGGGGTAGGGTAGGGGTTAGTGTTAGAGGTAGGGGTAGGGTTAGGGGTAGGGGTAGGGGTACAGGTTAGGGTTAGGGGTAGCTTATGGTTTGGGTTAGGGTAGGGGTAGGGGTAGGGGTAGCCTAGGGTTAGGGTTAGGGTAGGGGTAGCGGTAGGGGTAAGGATAGGATTAAGGTTAGGGGTAGGGGTCGGGGTAGTTTAGGGTTAGGGTTAGGGTTAGGGTGGGATAGGGGTAGGGGTAGGGATATGATTAGGGATAGAGTTAGGGGTAAGGATTAGGGTTAGGGGTAGGGGTAGGGGTAGGGATAGGGTTAAGGACAGGGTTGGGTTAGGGTTAGGGTTAGGGTGGGATGGGGTAGGAGTAGGGATAGGGTTAAGGACAGGGTAGGGGTTAGTGTTAGAGGTAGGGGTAGGGTTAGGGGTAGGGGTAGGGTTAGGGTGGGATAGGGGTAGGAGTAGGGATAGGGTTAAGGACAGGGATGGGGTAAGGGTTAGGGTTATGGTTATGGTTAGGGTTAGGAGATGAACTTTTTCCGCAGATGAAGAGGGACTATTCTCCATTCGAAGTGGAGAAACTGGGCAAACGAACAAAAACCATTTTCAAAATGCGTGGCCGCCGTTGGAACCGGATTCCCTCATGCAGCCGGGCACCAATCATACGCCAAAGTTGAGCCAAAAAAAAAAAAAAAAAAAAAAGGGGACTGTCCCTTTAAGAAACATGACTCGTCCCCTTGTAAATAAGTTCCGCAAAATCCCACGCCCAGTTCTGACATCGTGAAACGTACAAAAAACTACGAATCGGAAGCAAGGTCCCCAACGCATTGCGTAAATAAGGCTATGTCTAAACGACCCCGTGAAATCGGGAAAAGTAACGCAATTTGCGGGATGCAAATTGTGTCTCTTTTTTTGATGGACTTTCGAAGGAGGGTCATCCGAAATGTCGGCGCGTCGACCCGGCGCCAAATGGCCAAAGAAAGTGCTTTTTCGAGACATCCGTTATTCCGCGTAGAACGAGGTTTCCAGGGATAGAGCCAGAGCACATCTGTTCTTTCGAAAAAAATCGAAAACGCCGACGCGTTCCTTGCGTTGCTTTTTCGGGGTGGCCATCGGCGCTTTCTTGCGCAAATACTTTCACGCAAAAACTCTTGCGTTAAAAGTATTTGCGCAAAATCTTGCCAATGGAGACGTTGCCTAAATGTGTACAGATATAATGCATCTTCCTCGTTAGCAAAAGCAAGGATAGGTTGCACCTCTCTAATCCGGCACTCTCGGGACCTGTCCGATTCCGAACCGGAGAATTTTCTGGACTACGGGAGGTCAATATTGTCTAGGTGCGTTACCAACACTTCTAGGGTTTATTGGGTTGTTAGAGGACATTTAGACTACGTCTACACTGGCATGATTTTCCGGAAATGCTTTTAACGGAAAAGGTTTACCGATTCCGACCCAGACCGAAATAAGACCTGACCTGACCGATTCCGAGCCAGAAGCGATTTCGAAATCAGCTACGCAATTGACATAATTTGCATAGCGTATTTAGAGAGAGGCCCTGCAACGAAGTTATTGCGCCAAAAAAAAAAAAAAGAACCAGGTCACCTGCCCCTTTAAGGGCGGCCATTTTGAACACGGTTGTTCTCCACAGCACACTGGGAAAAGTTATTGTGCCAAAAAAAAAAAAAGAACCAGGTCACCTGCCCCTTTAAGGGCGGCCATTTTGAACACGGTTGTTCTCCGCAGCACACTGGGAAAAGTTATTGCGCCAAAAAAAAAAAAAAAAACAGGTCACCTGCCCCTTTAAGGGCGGCCATTTTGAACACGGTTGTTCTCCACAGCACACCGGGAAAAGTTATTGCGCCAAAAAAAAAAAAAAAAAACAGGTCACCTGCCCCTTTAAGGGTGGCCATTTTGAACACGGTTGTTCTCCACAGCACACTGGGAAAAGTTATTGCGCCAAAAAAAAAAAAAAACCCAGTTCACCTGCCCCTTTAAGGGCGGCCATTTTGAACACGGTTGTTCTCCACAGCACACTGGGAAAAGTTATTGTGCCAAAAAAAAAAAAAAACCAGGTCACCTGCCCCTTTAAGGGCGGCCATTTTGAACACGGTTGTTCTCCACAGCACACCGGGAAAAGTTATTGCGCCAAAAAAAAAAAAAAAAAACAGGTCACCTGCCCCTTTAAGGGCGGCCATTTTGAACACGGTTGTTCTCCGCAGCACACCGGTTTAAGAAACACCGTGCGAGTGTCCCAGTCAGCTTCACAAGTGACAGAGAAGTCAAGATGATCTTAGGATACGCCCCATCTGAGGTTCCTTGTGCTTTTTTGAGGACAGGGGTTCCCCATTTTTTGGAGCACACGGACCCCTTTCAAGCTATTTTAATTTCATAGGCCCCTTCTCCCTCTCACGACAGGAGGAAAAAAAAGGAGAAAAAGAAAAAAGCAAAAAGAGAGAAAGAAAAGAGAAAAAGCGGGGAAAAACGAAAAAAAAAAAAGGAAAGGCTATATCTAGACAACGGGGTTTTTCCGGGATACCGGAAGTATCCCGGAAAACCCCCACCACGTCTAGGGTGTGTGTTTGCTCTTCCGCATTTTTTTTTTGTGGAAGAGCAAACGCACTCTTTCAGGGAGCCCTATATTCCTCGTTTCATGGTTGTCATTAGGTTTCAGAGTTAACGTCTTTTTTTTTTTTTGCGGGGGTGGTTCCCAGTGTGACAGCTATTGCTCCTGATGGCCTGTGAACACTGAAGCCAGGATTACCTCGGCTGCCCTCGGCTCGGACGCAAAAAAGCCGGAGGGGGCGCTGCAAGAGCCGGTGCCAAGGTTTGGGATTTCTTTGCAGCGGGGTTTTTGCAGCAGATATTGACACACCCACCATCGGCCCGAGGATAGCCCTGTCTGTCTGTCTATCCATCCCCGTTCACACCCCTTCATCTCTCTCTCAATCCCCGAACACACCCCTCTATCCATCTATCCACCCCTGTACACACCCCTCTATCCATCTATCCACCCCTGTACACACCCCTCTATCCAACTATCCAGCCCCGAACACACTCCTCTATCCAACTATCCACCCCAGAACACACCCCTCTATCCATCTATCCATGAACACACCCCTCTATCCAACTGTCCACCCCCGAACACACCCCTCTATCCATCTATCCCCGAACACACCCTCTATCCAACTATCCACCCCCGAACACACCCCTCTATCCATCTATCCAGCCCTGAACACACCCCTCTATCCATCTATCCCCGAACACACACCTCTATCCAACTATCCACCCCCGAACACACCCCTCTATCCATCTATCCAGTCCTGAACACACCCCTCTATCCAACTATCCAGCCCCGAACACACCCCTCTATCCCTCTATCCCTGAACACACCCCTCTATCCATCTATCCACCCCTGTACACACCCCTCTATCCAACTATCCAGCCCCGAACACACCCCTCTATCCCTCTATCCCCGAACACACCCCTCTATCCATCTATCCACCTCTGTACACACCCCTCTATCCATCCCCGAACACACCCCTCTATCCATCTATCCACCCCTGTACACACCCCTCTATCCAACTATCCAGCCCCGAACACAACCCTCTATCCATCTATTCCCGAACACACCCCTCTATCCATCTATCCACCCCTGTACACACCCCTCTATCCATCTATCCACCCCTGTACACACCCCTCTATCCAACTATCCAGCCCCGAACACACCCCTCTATCCATCTATACACCCCCAAACACACCCCTCTATCCATCTATCCACCTCTGTACACACCCCTCTATCCAACTATCCCCGAACACACCCCTCTATCTATCTATCCTCGAACACACCCTTCTATCCATCTATGCACCCCTGTACACACCCCGTATCCAACTATCCACCCCCGAACAAACCCCTCTATCCATCTATACACCCCCGAACACACCCCTCTATCCATCTATCCACCTCTGTACACACCCCTCTATCCATCTATCCCCGAACACACCCCTCTATCCAATTATCCACTCCCGAACACACCCCTCTATCCATCTATCCACCCCTGTACACATGCCTCTATCCATTTATCCATCCCCGAACACACCCCTTTATCCATCTATCCACCCTGTACACACCCCTCTATCCAACTATCCACCCCTGTACACATCCCTGTATCCAACTATCCAGCCCTGAAAACACCCCTCTATCTATCTATCCCCGAACACACCCCTCTATCCATCTATCCACCCCTGTATCCAACTATCCAGCCCCGAACACACCCCTCTATCCATCTATCCACCTCTGTACACACCCTTCTATCCATCTATCCTCGAACACACCCCTCTATCCAATTATCCAGCCCCGAAAACAGCCCTCTATACATTTATCCACCTCTGTACACACCCCTCTATCCAACTATCCAGCCCCGAACACACCCCTCTATCCATCTATCCACCCCCAAACACACCCCTCTATCCAACTATCCACCCCCAAACACACCCCTCTATCCAACTATCCAGCCCCGAACACACCCCTCTATCCATCTATCCACCACTGTACACACCCCTCTATCCAACTATCCAGCCCCGAACACACCCCTCTATCCATCTATCCACCCCCAAACACACCCCTCTATCCAACTATCCAGCCCCAAACACACCCCTCTATCCAACTATCCACCTCCGAACACACCCCATTACCCATCTATCCACCCTCAAACACACCCCTCCATCCATCTTCCATCCCTGAACACACCCCTCTATCAATGTATCCAACCCTGTACACACCCCTCTATCCATCTAATCACCCCCGAAAACACCCCTCTATCCATCTATTCACCCCCGAACACATCCTTCTATCCATCTATCCATCCCTGAACACACCCCTCTATCCATTTATCCACCCCCAAACACACCTCTCTAGCCACTGCTCCTGCCCTATGTCCCATGCTGCAGAGTTGCTGCTCTACATCTAGTCCCAAAGCTCCGCCCTGTCCTGCAGCAGGGAGTTCCACAGCTCCACGCTCCATTTCTGGTCTACTCTCCATGGGCAGCTTGGTCATCCCAACAGGGCAGCAGGGCCCAGAGACACAGCAGGGCCTGCAGAAGACAGACCCCTCCCCAGTCACCTGCTGGTTGATAAGACACATGATCCCCGGGCAGGAAGAGGGGAGCCGGCGCAGGAAGTTGCAAAGGCTTGTGGGAAGCAGCCAGGGGCCGAAAGACCATCTCTGCCTGGCGCCTCCGAGAGTCCTCCACCCCAGTCCCTATGGGTCAGGGCCTATCACTACGCCCAGTCTCCGAAGAGAGAGTCTGGCCTAGTGGTCACAGTCAGAAAATCACGTCAGGGCAATAAGGCCTAGTAGTCGGAGTCAGGGGCAACACACCCTGCTCTCAGGGCAATAAGGCCTAGTAGTCAGAGTCAGGGGCAACACACCCTGCTCTCAGAGCAGTAAGGCCTAGTGGTCAGCGACAGTAGCAACAAATCCTGTTATCGGGGCAGTGAGGCCTAGTGGTCAGAATCAGTAGGAACACTCCCTGCTCTAAGGGCAGTGAGACCTAGTGGTCAGCGTCAGTATCAATACTCCCTCCTGTCATGGCAGTGAGGCCTAGTGGCCAGAGACAGTAGCAACACACCCTCTTGCCAGGGCAGTAAGACCTAGTGGTCAGGGTGAGTAGCAACACTCTTTACTCTCCAGACAGTGACAGCAAATGGACACACTCAATAGCCACACTCCCTACTCCCAGGGCAGTGAGGCCTAGTGGGTAGAGTCAGAAGCAACACCCTCTGCTCCCGGGGCAGTGAGGCCTAGTGGGTAGAGTCAGAAGCAACACACTCTGCCCTCAGGGCAGTAAGGACTAGTGGTTAGAGTCAGACGCAACACACTCTGCTCTCAGGGCAGTAAGGCCCAGTGGTTAGAGGCAGTAGTGCCACACCCTGCTCTCAGGGCAGTAAGGCTTAGTGGTCAGTCAGTAGCAACACTCCCTTCTCTCTGGGTAGTAAAGCCTACTGGTCAGAGATAGGACCAATGCTCTCTGCACACAGGGCAGTGGGGCCTAGTGGTCAGAGTCAGTAGAAACACGCCCTGCTCTCAAGGGAACGAGGCCTAGCAAGATTCCAGGCTCCCAGGGTAGTGAGGCCTAGCGAGCAAAGTCACTAGCACCACAGCTTGGTTTTAGGGCAGTAGGGCCCAATGGTTAGAGTCAATAGCACGACGCACTGTTCTCAGGGCAGTGAGGCCTACTGGTCACAGAGAGCACCAACACGCTCTGCACTCAGGGCAGTGAGGCCTAGTGGTTAGAGTCAGACGCAACACGCTCTGCTCTCAGGGCAGCGAGGCCTAGTGGTTAGAGTCAGATGCAACACGCTCTGCTCTCAGGGCAGCGAGGCCTAGTGGTTAGAGTCAGATGCAACACACTCTGCTCTCAGGGCAGCGAGGCCTAGTGGTTAGAGTCAGATGCAACACACTCTGCTCCCAGGGCAGTGAGGCCTAGTGGTTAGAGTCAGACCCAACACACTCTGCACTCAGGGCAGCGAGGCCTAGTGGTCAGAGTCAGACGCAACACACTCTGCTCTCAGGGCAGTGAGGTCTAGTGGTTAGAGTCAGACGCAACACACTCTGCTCTCAGGGCAGTGAGGTCTAGTGGTTAGAGTCAGACGCAACACACTCTGCTCCCAGGGCAGTGAGGTCTAGTGGTTAGAGTCAGACGCAACACACTCTGCTCTCAGGGCAGTGAGGCCTAGTGGTTAGAGTCAGACGCAACGCACGCTGCTCCCAGGGCAGTGAGGCCTAGTGGTTAGAGTCAGTGCGGAATAATTTTATTTCCCTTCCCGCGACCCAGATTCCCAGCGGGTTTCATGGAGCGGGGGGAAAATACGCACCTAACGTGCAACACAAATCTGCGCCCGGCTCCGTTCCTTCTCTGCCGACATGCTAGACCGGCGGGCGATCACACAGCCGCCGCCGGGCCGGTTTCAGTGCGGAATAATTTTCTTTCCCTCCGCACGGCGCAGATTCCGTTTGAATTTCGGTTTGGGGATCCGCGAGAGGATGTGGGTATAGGAGGGACTAGACATCCTATCCTGTCCCTATTCCTGTCCCTATACACCCTAGTTCACAAAAGAGGTAGATACAGTCACAGAGGTGAGGCCTATCCCTGGCTACGAGCGGCCGACTCTTGCGCGTTCGGCGGCAATGGCACCGGTGCCTCAGTGCATTGTGGGTGGATCGGCCGGGACTGCCAGCCCTGCCCACGTGTCAGGGCCAAAGCGCCCTGAGAGGAGAAACGGGGCTCTGATGGGTCCCTGCTCTGACACTGACGCCCTGGCCTGGCCTTGGTCATGTTACTCCGGCACGTGAAGGCTAAGATTTGACTCCGGTTTGGGCTCACCTTCCCCCCCCCCCCCCCCCCCCCCGTTCTGGCCGCACGTAAATCGGGGCTCCCCCCACCCCCGGATAACTGCAGGGAGGAGGGAACAGAACCCAGCTCGGCCTCCGGTGCGCACGGCGCTGTACAGAGGATCCTCCGGAGGGCTCAGCTCGGCTTAGACGGCGTCTGGGCCCCCAAATTCTCCCCCCCCGTCCTTTCCCCTCCCTGTGGAGACCCCAACCTTCCCCATCCCAGAGCCCCCCGGCTCTTTGCCCGTTTGCACATGCACATGTGTGCATGCACAAACATGCACACACACACACACACACACACAAACGCACACAGGCACACACGTGCGCACACCTGCGTGCTGACACACACCTGCACACGCACGCAAACACACACATGCGTCCACAACCAGGCACACACACACGCACACAAAGAGGCACACCCACATGCACACACACACAAACAGGTAGACTCACACACACAGGCACACGCGCACAATCAGGCACACACACACGCGCACAAACAGGCGTGCACACACACACACACAGGCACACACACGCACAAACAGGCACACATACGCGCACAAACAGGCACACACACACACAAACAGGCACACATACGCGCACAAACAGGCACACACACGTGCACAAACAGGCGTGCACACACACACACACAGGCACACACACACACAAACAGGCACACATATGCGCACAAACAGGCACACACACACACACACACACACACACACAAACAGGCATGTGCACACAAACAGGCACACACACACACGCACAAACAGGTGCGCGCACACAAACAGGCACACACGGACACACACACACAAACAGGCACACACACACGCACAAACAGGCACACACACACACACACACAAACAGGCACGTGCACACAAACAGGCACACACACACGCACAAACAGGTGCACGCACACAAACAGGCACACACGGACACACACACACAAACAGGCACACACACGTGCACAAACAGGCGTGCACACACACACACACAGGCACACACACACACAAACAGGCACACATACGCGCACAAACAGGCACACACACACACACACACAAACAGGCACGTGCACACAAACAGGCACACACACACGCACAAACAGGTGCGCGCACACAAACAGGCACACACGGACACACACACACAAACAGGCACACACACATGCACAAAAAGGCGCGCATACAGGTGCACACACAGGCACACGCACGCACACACACAAATAGGTGCATACACACACAAACAGGCACACACACACACACGTGCGCAGACACACCCCTGTGCACACATGCACATGCAAGCACATACATACACACACGCACACCGGCACATGGACACACCCATGCACAGACACACACCTGCACCCATACGCACAAGCAGGCGCACCCATGCAAACACACACACAGGCGTGCGTGCACACACATACACGCTCCCACACATGCATGCATAGGCACAAACCGGCACACACCTACATGCACACCCCCTGTACACAGACACACACCCACAGACGCCCACCCACGCTCACACTCACTCCCGTGTGCGAGCACGAACCCACACACATGTGCCCACACACGGACACACCTGCAGGCACACACACGTGCCCGCACGCACGCACCCCGGCACGCACACGCCCCCCCCCACACACAGGCGCATGCACACCCCCACCCATCTGCATGCACACCCCCACGGCGCTGTCTCAGCGAACCGCAGCCGGGCCTCCCTTGGGGGTCGGAGCTGAGCAAGGGGGAGAGGGTAGGGCCTGTGCACACATACAGGCGAAAGACAGCCCCTCCCCGGACCCACATCCTTGGGGGTGGCAGCGGCCTGCAAGGCCGTGCTCCCCCTGTTTGCGGTGATAGAAAGTGGGTCCTGGCACTTCGAGGGTAGCGCACTGTGTCCTCGCACAGTCGTCCTCTCAGGGCTGTTGCTGCGTGACAGTCGGAGCAGGCACGTGGCCTCTTCTGCCGCTGGTATCGTCCTGCTGAGACAGGCGCACGGATACACCTTCCCCCAGGAGCCACAGCCAGAACCGGACACCCTCTCTCCACCTCTGCTACCATCAGACAGAGCTAGTCACATTGAAACTTCTACTCCTGGCACCATCCAACAGTGCTAGTCACACTGACGCTTTCTCTCTTGGTACCATCTGACGGGGCTAGTCACATTGACACTTCCTCTCTCAGTACCATCGGACAGAGCCAGTCACATTGACATTTCCACTCCCGGTACCCCCTGACAGAACTTGTAACACTGACACTTCTACCCTCAGTACCATCGGACAGAGCTAGTCACATTGAAACTTCTACTCCTGGTACCATCGGACAGAGCCAGTCACATTGACATTTCCACGCCCGGTACCCTCTGACAGAACTAGTAACACTGACACGTCTACCCTCAGTACCATCGGACAGAGCTAGTCACATTGAAACGTCTACTCCTGGTACCATCCAACAGTGCTAGTCGCACTGATGCTTCCTCTCTTGGTACCATCTGACGGTGCTAGTCACATTGACACTTCCACTCTCAGTACCATCGGACAGAGGTAGTCACATTGAAACTTCTACTCCTGGTACCATCCAACAGTGCTAGTCACACTGACGCTTTTTCTCTTGGTACCATCTGACGGGGCTAGTCACATTGACACTTCCTCTCTCAGTACCATCGGACAGAGCCAGTCACATTGACATTTCCACTCCCGGTACCCCCTGACAGAACTTGTAACACTGACACGTCTACCCTCAGTACCATCGGACAGAGCTAGTCACATTGAAACTTCTACTCCTGGTACCATCCAACAGTGCTAGTCGCACGGACGCTTTCTCTCTTGGTACCATGTGATGGTGCTAGTCACATTGACACTTCCACTCTCAGTACCATCGGACAGAGCCAGTCACATTGACATTTCCACTCCCGGTACCCTCTGACAGAACTTGTAACACTGACACTTCTACCCTCAGTACCATCGGACCGAGCTAGTCACATTGAAACTTCTACTCCCGGTACCATCCAACAGTGCTAGTCGCACTGACGCTTCCTCTCTTGGTACCATCTGACGGTGCTAGTCACATTGACACTTCCACTCTTGGGAGCATTCAACAGAGCCAGGCAGGTGCCAAGCCCCCACAGCGAGGTGTCAGTCCCACCTCTGCCACTGCTGCCCTCTACGGCCTTAGTCAAGTCACCCCGTCTCCCTGCCCCTCCCTGCAAATCAACGCCTGCCTGGGGTGCGCAGCGCCGGGGCATGGTTCGCGACGTGGTGAATTTCATTCGCAGGATGATTCCTTCCTCCCGCTCGCCGAAGTCACTGTTAAATAAGAACTCGCCGTCCCCAGCACCTAGTCCCCAGGCACATTTCCAGGCCTGGCCTGTGATCCTCTGGGGGCAGCGTTTCTTGAACTTTTTAAGACCGAGGAACACCCCCCCCCCCAATTTTTTTTTTCATGAGGAACACCAAAGATTGCTTTCGTTGAGCAAAAAAAAAAAAAAAAAGGGGGGGGGGACGGGGAAAAGTTATCGGAGGAAAAAAAAAAGGTGCCTGCCCCTTTAAGGGCGGCCATTTTGAATTCTGTTGTTCGCAGCACAGCAAGAAACATGGCTTTGGGGGAACGTTCTGTTTGAGAACCAGGCCTCCCCTCGGACTGTGAGCTGTTTTTTGGTGACACCAATTCCCTGGGGACGATACACCTGATCTCCTACCGTCTGGTCTTTGGGCCATAAAAGAACAAGTCTATAAAATCCTAGAACTCCATGGTGGGGAGAGACCTAAGGAGTCATCAAGTCCAACCCCCTGCCCAAAGCAGGACCAACCCCAACTAAACCAGGGCGTGGTAGGAGAAGGGCTTAAATTGCAGCAAGAGAGGTTAAGGTTGGACATTCAGAAAAACTTCCTGCCTTTCCAGGTGGCGAAACACTGGAATAAATTAGCCAGAGGAGGTTGAAGAGTCTCCATCACTGGAGATATCGAAGAGCAAGTTGGGTAGACATCTACCAGAGATGGTCTAGATGGGGCTTGGTCCTGCCGGGAGGGCAGGGGACTGGATTGGATGTCCTCTCAAGGTCCCTTCCAGTTCTATGATGCAGTAGACATCTACCAGGAATGGTCTAGATGGGGCTTGGTCCTACTGGGAGGGCAGGGGACTGGACTGGATGACCTCTCAAGGTCCCTTCCAGTTCTATGATTCTGTAGACATCTACCAGGGATGGTCTAGTTGGGGCTTGTTCCTGCCAGGAGAGCAGGGGACTGGATTGGATGTCCTCTCAAGGTCCCTTCCAGTTCTATGATGCAGTAGACATCTACCAGGGATGGTCTAGACCGGGCTTGGTCCTGCCGTGAGGGCACGGGACTGGACTTCATGACCTCTCAAGATCCCTTCCACTTCTATGATTCTGTAGACATCTACCAGGGATGGTCTAGATGGGGCTTGGTCCTGCCGGGAGAGCAGGGGACTGGATTGGATGTCTTCTCAAGGTCCCTTCCAGTTCTATGATGCAGTAGACATCTACCAGGAATGGTCTAGACGGGGCTTGGTCCTGCCGGGAAGGCAGGGGACTGGACTTGATGACTTCTCAAGATCCCTTCCAGTTCTATGATTCTGTAGACATCTACCAGGGATGGACTAGATGGGCCTTGGTCCTGCCGGGAGAGCAGGGGACTGGATTGGATGTCCTCTCAAGGTCCCTTCCAGTTCTATGATGCAGTAGACATCTACCAGGGATGGTCTAGACGGGGCTTGGTCCTGCCGGGAGGGCAGGGGACTGGACTTGATGACTTCTCAAGATCCCTTCCAGGTCTATGATTCTGTAGATATCTACCAGGGATGGTCTAGACGGGGCTTGGTCCTGCCGGGAGGGCAGGGGACTGGACTTGGTGACCTCTCAAGATCCCTTATAGTTCTATGATTCTGTAGACATCTACCAGGGATGGTCTAGATGGTGCTGGGTCCTGCCGTGAGGGCAGAGGATGGGACTTGATGATGTCTCAAGGTCCCTTCCAGTTCTAGTGTCCTGTGATTCAGCTTACCCATCACAGCCTGCAAGGACCGACACAGGGAAATTCGCCGGACGGTGCGGGACAGGGGTCAGCTAGATGGTCACAATTTAAGGTTCCCTGTAAGCTGAGTGGTTGGGTGGCCACCCAGGAGAAATTCAGCTCCCACTCCGCTGACAGGGAAAGCGCCCCCTGCTGCTCACCATTAGTAATTGGTGTTTCTGGAGGTGGTGCACATCTCCGCATGTCTCAGTGCACGGAACAGTGTTTCTTCTGCACATAAAAAATGAGAGGGCGCTTTCACTGGTCCCCTCTATCTTAGGATCGCGGAATCTTTGAGGTCTCGTCCCTACGAGCGCGGCCTACCCCATCCCACCTAGTAACGAATCGAGAGACTCCAAGAAGGGAAATTCCAGCATCCTTCTGCCTCGGAAAGGCACCCAGCCAGCTGCCGCCTCTGATCTGCAAGTCCAACTGAAATAAGGCTGCTTAATTTTTAATCGCTTCTTATGCAAAGCAGGGATCATAGCAAGGCGGGGGGGGGGGAGGCGGGTGCATTGCTCCTCCAAAAGATTAAATATTTAACGTGACACAAAGCCACGCCAACGTTGAAAGCGGCATTTAGGGAGCGGCACAAGCAACCCCATGGTGAACGTTTGAGCCGGTACCGGGTTGGGGGCTAGGGAGGGGGCGTTCCGGTTCCTTCTTCTGAGAGGCCCGGTTTTAGTGACCCCCAGGCTGCTCCGTCCGGAGGAGAGTCGACAGAAAGCATCGAACACGGAACCAACTCGGGGAATCGGGGTTGCTGGAGGCATGTTCTTCTGCTCACCACTGGGGGAGCCTTCTGGTGACACTCATCGAACCCTAGAACTGGAAGGGCTCTCAAGAGGTCGAGTCCAGTCCCCTGCCCTCCCGGCAGAACCAAGCCCCATCTAGACCATCCCTGGGAGATGTCTACAGAATCATAGAACCATAGAATTGGAAGGGACCTCGAGAGGTCATCAAGTCCAGTCCCCTGCCCTCACGGCAGGACCAAGCCCCATCTACACCATCCCTGGTAGATGTCTACCCAACCTGCTCTTCAATATCTCCAGCGTTCATCGATAGTAGATGTCTATAGAATCATTGAATCATTGAATACCAGAATTGGAAGGGACCTAGAGAGGTCATCAATCGCATCCCCTGCCCTCCCGGCAGGACCACACCTCATCTAGACCATCCCTGGTAGATGTGTACCCAACCTGCTCTTCAATATCTCCAGCGTTCATTGATGGCAGATGGCATTGAATCATTGAATACCAGAATTGGAAGGGACCTCGAGAGGTCATCAAGTCCAGTCCCCTGCCCTCATGGCAGGACCAAGCCCCATCTACACCATCCCTGGTAGATGTCTACCCAACCTGCTCTTCAATATCTCCAGCGTTCATCGATGGTAGATTTCTATAGAATCATTGAATCATTGAATACCAGAATTGGAAGGGACCTGGAGAGGTCATCAAGTCCAGTCCCCTGCCCTCACGGCAGGACCAAGCCCCATCTACACCATCCCTGGTAGATGTCTACCCAACCTGCTCTTCAATATCTCCAGCGTTCATCGATGGTAGATGTCTATAGAATCATTGAATCATTGAATACCAGAATTGGAAGGGACCTCGAGAGGTCATCAAGTCCAGTCCCCTGCCCTCACGGCAAGACCAAGCCCCATCTAGACCATCCCTGGTAGATGTCTACCCAACCTGCTCTTCAATATCTGAAGCGTTCATCGATGGCAGATAGCATTGAATCATTGAATACCAGAATTGGAAGGGACCTCGAGAGATCATCAAGTCCCATCCTCTGCCCTCACGGCAGGACCAAGCCCCATCTAGACCATCACTGGTAGATGTCTACCCAACCTGCTCTTCAATATCTCAAGCGTTCATCGATGGCAGATGGCATTGAATCATTGAATACCAGAATTGGAAGGGACCTCGAGAGATCATCAAGTCCCGTCCTCTGTCCTCCCGGCAGGACCAAGCCTCATATAGACCATCCCTAGTAGCTGTCTATAGACTTATAGAACAGTAGAACTGGAAGGGACCTTGAGAAGTCATCAAGTCCCGTCCTCTGGCCTGGGTTTTGGGGAAGGGACCCGGGTCGCACTCCGAAGCTTGGAAGAACCCACCAATGTTTTGTGCCTGGCCTTGCCCTGGAAGACTTGTCCAGACTTGAAGCCCTGCGGTGGGACTTCTACCCTTCACCGTTGGCCAACGGGAGGAGGTCTTCCATGACCTTGGTGAATCCGTTTCCTCAAGAGACGACAGCTAGGCTGAGAGGAGAGTCCTGAGATATCTCCGGCCCGTCTTTTTAGATCCCCGGCCTACCATCCCTCCGCCATGTGGCATGTGGGAGGAACGTTTGTCTCTGTGGCCCATCCCTCGGGAGGAGAACCAATTCCTCCTTGAAACTAAAGAGTTACAGAGTCTCGGGCCCTCAAAGACTCCAGCAGCTTTCTCGGCTCCACCCAGGCCTTCATCTCATCCTCCAGCGAGGAGTTCCACAGGTTGGCCGTGCGCTGGGTGCAGAAAAACGTCCCGGGGTGCGTTTGAAACCCGCTGCCTCTTCATTTCAGTGGGCGACCCCTCGGTCTTAGAGTGTGGGAATAAGTCAATAACGTTTCCGTATTCACTTTTTTTCGCCCCAGTCCTGATTTTGTAGACCTCTTTCCTATTTGCCCTCCTTAAACTCCTCTTTTCTAAGCTGAAAAGTCCCCGTCTTTTTAATCGCTTTTCAGACGGGGCCCGGTCCAAACCCCGAATCATTTTGGTTGTCCTTTTCGGAACCTTTTCCAATACCAAGAGAGCTTTTCGGAGATGAGGTGATCGCCTCAATTTCTCTCCACGCCCTTTCCGATACTTTTCTAAGCTAAGCAAGCCCCGTTCTTTCTGGCTTCCCCCGTTGCTCACGTTTTCTAGAGCATTCCTCATTTCGGTTGCTCTTCTCCGGACCTTCTCCACCTCTTCGACCCTTGGTTAAAATACTTAGTCCCCACTTTCCTAGATGCACAGCTTATAATCACCCACTCGGCCTCAGTAAACTAGTCTTAAGAACGGGGATATCCGTGTTCCCCACCCTATGTGGGAAGGAGGACTAGAAGGGTGTGTCTAAACGACATGGCTCCATCGATGGAGCCATGTAAATTAGGCTGATCGGCAAAGGGAAATGAAGCCGCGATTTTTTTTTACTGAGGAACATCAAGGATTTTGTAGTGAGGAAAAAAAAAAAAAAAAAGAAAGGGTCGGGGGAAAATTATTGAGCAAAAAAAAAAAAAAAGAGGTGCCTGTCCCTTTAAGGTGGCCATTTTGAATTCTGTTGTTTTCCACGGCCCACCTCGTGGAACACAGTTTAAGAAGCACTGATGTAGCTCTTTTCGGGGACATCGATGGAGCCATGTAGATTAGGCTGATCGGCAAAGGGAAACGAAGCCGCGATTTAAATAATCGCGGCTTCGTTTAAATTTACATGGCTGCCGCGCTGAGCCGACAAACAGCTGATCAGCTGTTTGTCGGCTCAGTGTGCTCGTCTAGATACTCCCGCGCCGACCTGAAAGCCTTTTATCGACCTCCCCGTTATGTGTCGTAGGATGAGGTTTACCGGGGAGGTCAATAAAGGGCTTTCATGTTGGCAGGGGAGCGTCCAGACTAGCGCGCTGAGCTGACAAACAGCTGATCAGCCGTTTGTCGGCTCAGCGCGGCAGCCATTTAAATTTAAATGAAGCCGCAATTATTTAAATCGCGGCTTCGTTTCCCTTTGCCGATCAGCCTAATCTACATGGCTCCATCGATGTCCCCGAAAAGAGCTACATCAGTGCTTCTACGAGGTGTGCCGCGGAAAACAACAGAATTCAAAATGGCCACCTTAAAGGGACAGGCACCTCTTTTTTTTTTTTTTTTTGCTCAATAATGTTCCCCCGACCCTTTCTTTTTTTTTTTTTTTTCTTCCTCACTACAAAAGCCTGGATGTTCCTCAGTAAAAAAAAATCGTTTGGTGTCTTAAAAAGTTTAAGGAAAACTGAGTTTCATGGGGGTTCGGTGCCATTAGCCAGGACGGCGTTAAGTAGGATTAAAAATCATTTTCTGGGCTTTTTTCCTGGCACAACTTCGGGAAGATCAATCCAAATTGCCGCGGCGTTCCTTTCTTTTTCTCTCGGCTTTCCGCCCTCCCGCATCCAACCTTTTCACCAAAGCGTTTTCCCGTCTCGGGGCCTCCCCCCCGCACCGACTCGGAATCCGTCACCGTCCGCACGGGCCCGCCCCCTCCATCTGCAATCACACCAAAGAGTCTTTAATTTGCTTTTTGATCGGCTGCCTGGAATGAGCCGCCCTACCCGAGGCGATCGGTTTATGATTTATTCAGCAGCCAGCGCATTGCCGAGTCTTTTAGAAGTCCTCGCAAAGACAGCCGCCGCTTGGTTGTTGCGAGAAAGAAATACGTGCTGGGTTTCAAAACCAAGCGCTCCCAATTTCTAACGCCTCTCCGACGGGCTTTGGGGTTTGACGAGGACTTTTCAACCTTTCTCCGCCCGCCCATATGTCACCGCAAATCTCTCCGACCCCTCTCGCAAACAAAGAATCTCTTGTTGGCATCTTTTCAAGAACGGCTCCCGAAATCCCATGCCCCTCCCAAACATCCTTAGGCGAGGAGTTCCACCGGTGAACAGTGCACGGCGGGGGGGGGGGAAGGGGGACATCGATCCTCTCCCCTCTGGAAAGCCCCCGTCTCTCGAGTCTCTCCCCACACGGGGCCCGAACCGAACCCCAGATCATTCCGGGCGCCCTTTGCTGAGCCTTTGCCCACGCCCAGAGACGGTGAATAAACGGGATCGGGTTCTACAAACGCGGGTTCGGTCACTTTCCATTGCCGGAGGCGGGGACCAAGGTGAGCACCCCGGCCCCTCCTGACGCCTGCATGCCTAATGCCACGGGTCGAGCGTGCGGGGTTTGATTTAGTGGGTCTAGTGAGGACGCTTCCCTCTCCTGCCCCGCCTCTTCCTCCCTCTCCTTCTCCTGCTCCTCCTGCCCCTCCCCCGCTTCCTTCCCCTCCCCCTCCCCCTCATCCTCCTCCGCTACCTTCTCCTGCCTTTCCTCCCCCTCCCCCGCTTCCTTCTCCTGCCCCTCCTGCCCCTCCCCCACTTCCTTCTCCTGCCCCTCCTGCCCCTCCCCTGCTTCCTTCTCCTGCCCCTCCTGCCCCTCCCCCACTTCCTTCTCCTGCCCCTCCTGCCCCTCCCCCGCGTCCTTCTCCTGCCCCTCCCCCGCTTTCTTCTCCTGCCCCTCCTCCCCCTCCCCCGCTTCCTTCTCCTGCCCCTCCCCCGCTTCCTTCTGCTGCCCCTCCCCCTCCCCCGCTTCCTTCTCCTGCCCCTCCTGCCCCTCCCCCGTGTCCTTCTCCTGCCCCTCCTCCCCCTCCCCCGCTTCCTTCTCCTGCCCCTCCTCCCCCTCCCCCGCTTTCTTCTCCTGCCCCTCCTGCCCCTCCCCCACTTCCTTCTCCTGCCCCTCCTGCCCCTCTCCCACTTCCTTCTCCTGCCCCTCCCCCACCCACTTCCTTCTCCTGCCCCTCCTGCCCCTCCCCCGCTTCCTTCTCCTGCCCCTCCTGCCCCTCCTGCCCCTCCCCCACTTCCTTCTCCTGCCCCTCCCCCGCTTCCTTCTGCTGCCCCTCCTGCTCCTCCCCTGCTTCCTTCTGCTGCCCCTCCTGCCCCTCCCCCGCTTCCTTCTCCTGCCCCTCCTCCCCCTCCCCCGCTTCCTTTTCCTGCCCCTCCTGCCCTTCCCCCGCTCCTTCCCCTCCCCCATCTTTGTCCGCTTCCTTCTCCTGCCCCTCCTGCCCCTCCCCCGCTTCCTTCCCCTCCCCCTCATCATCCTCCACTTTCTTCTCCTGCCCCTCCTCTTCCTCCTGTTCCTTCCTCCCCACAAACCAGCCTGAGGGGGGAAAAAAGAGCCCGGAGCAGAAGCAGCGTCCCAATGCATCATGGGATACCTGCCCGGAAAGTTGAGCCATTCATCTGAATTAAGACCCAGCAGTGCGGACGTATTTCAATTCACTGCACCTACCCCTCTGCTGGTAAAGCTAATATCCTCTCTCCCCATGTCCTAAACGGGTGTGTTCCACCGATTTCCTTCAAGCACCGATTTCCTAGTAGCTCACGGCAATTTGGCTTCAGTCGATTTCTCACCGGCCTCGCCGACAGCGCGAGAAATCCCTCCGAGAAGGCCGGCATGTCTACACCACTCTGAAGATTGAGCGTGCGGGGTTCGATTGAGGGGGCCTAGCGAAGACCCTCTCAATCGCACTCCGAGCGGAACCCGATCGATGCCGGGACAGCTGCTCCCCACGCGGCGCTCCCTCCCGTCGGCCTCCCACCGGGCGGACGGCGATTTACGAGAACGTATCATAGGACAGTCCAACTGGAAGGGGCCTCGAGAGGTCGTTGAGTCCAAATTGATCTTCCCCCCTCATGCAAACCAGGCTTAAGTGTCGACACAACCGTTTGCCCCGTTGAATTAAACTCGTTTTTCAGTTTCTGCTGACTGCGGCGATGCAGAGCAGAGCCGGAGCCGGGAATCCTCCCCAGAGGCAGCCGCACACGACCCCAAAAGAAGACCTAAGACTTCCACGAATGATGATGAGGGTTTTAATTGCAGCCAGGGACTCCAGCATGCCAAGTGCGCGTACACACAAGCGCAAAGAGAATCTCGCCTCCTGGGACCCCGGATCTATGGGTCACATCAGAGTCCCCCTGGCTTCAACGGCGGCAAGGAGATTTCGGGGGTTCCCAGCGGGTGCTCCACGGACAGCAAGTGGTCCATGGAACGTTTAAAAATAAGGATCGGGGCCCCTTTTTTCGCTTTTTCTCTCTGTTTTTCTCTCTCTTCACTTTTTCTTTTTCTCTTTTTTCTTTTTCCCTGTCGCTTTTCTCCCTCTGTTTTTTCGCTTTTTTCTCGCTCTCTTTTTCTTTTTGCTCGCTCTTGTTCTCTCATTTCCCTCTCTCTTTTTTTCTCTCTTTCTTTTTTCTCTTTTTTCTTCTTTACTCTCTCTCTCTTTTTTCTGTTTTTTCTTTTTCCCTTGTTTCTTTTCTCTCTCTTTTTTCTGTTTTTTCTTTTTCCCTCGTTTCTTTTCTCTCTCTTTTTTCTTTCTCTCTCTCTTTTTTTCTCGCATTTCCCTCTCTCTTTTTTCTGTTTTCGCTTTTTTCTCACTCTTTTTTCCTTATTCTCTCCATTTTTTCTCTTTTTTCATTTTTTTCCTTTTTCCCTCATTTCTTTTCCCCCCTCTCTCTTTCTTCCTCGCTTTTTTCTTTTTCTTCCTTTTTTCTCTTTTTCTCTCCATTTTTTCTTTTTTCTTACTCTCTTTTTTCCTTACTCTCTCCCTTTTTTCTCTCTTTTTTCTTTTTTCCTTTTCCCCTCATTTCTTTCTTCTCTTTTTCTTTCTCTCTTTCCCACTTTTTTCTTTAATTTTTCTCACTCTTTTTTCCTTACTTTCTCTCCTTTTTTCTCTCTTTTTTCCTTTTTTTTCTTTTCCCTCATTTCTCCCCCCCCCCCTTTTTCCTTACTCTCGCTCTCTTTTCTCTCTCTCTTTCTTTTTCCCTTGTTTCTTTTTTCTCTCTCTTTCTTCTTTCTCTCTTTCTCGGTTTTCTTTTTTTCACACTTTTTTCTTTTTCTTGCTTATTTCTCTTTTTCTCTCACTTTGTTCTTGTTTCCCCACTTTTCTCTCTTTTTTCTCATTCTTTTTTCCTCTCTCCTTTTTCTTTACTCGCTCTTATTTCTTTTTTCTTTTTCCCTCTTTTTTCCTCCCTTTTTCTCTCTTTTTTCTTTTTTCTTTCTCTCTTTTTCCCTTTCTCTCTTTTTTCTTTTTTCTTTCTCTCTTTTTCCCTTTCTCTCTTTTTTCTCTCTCTTTTTCTCTTTCTCTCTTTTTTCTATCTCTTTTCTCTCTCTCTTTTTCTCTTTTTTCCTTTCTCTCTTTTTTCTTTCTCTCTTTTTCTCTTTTCTCTCTTTTTTCTTTTCTCTCTCTCTCTTTTTCTTTTTCTCTGTTCTCTTTTTCTTTTTTCTTTCTCTCTTTTCTCTCTCTCTCTCTCTTTTTCTCTTTTTTCCTTTTTTTCTTTCTCTCTTTTTTCTCTCTCTCTTTTTCTCTTTTCTCTCTTTTTTTCTCTTTTCTCTCTCTCTCTTTTTCTCTTTTCTCTCTTTTTTTCTCTTTTCTCTCTCTCTCTTTTTCTCTTTTTTCTTTTTTTCTTTCTCTCTTTTTTCTCTCTCTCTTTTTCTCTTTTCTCTCTTTTTTCTTTCTCTCTCTTTTTCTCTTTTCTCTCGTTTTACTTTTTTCTTTCTCTCTTTTTCTCTTTTCTCTTTTTCTTTCTCTTTTCTCTCTCTCTTTTTCTCTTTTTTCTTTTTTTCTTTCTCTTTTTTCTCTCTTTTTCTCTTTTCTCTCATTTTACTTTTTTCTTTCTCTCTTTTTCTCTTTTTCTTTCTCTCTTTTCTCTCTCTCTTTTTTTCCCTTTTTTCTTTTTTTCTTTCACTCTTTTCTCTCTCTCTCTCTCTCTCTCTCTTTCTCTTTTCTCTCTTTTTTTTCTCTCTTTTCTCTCTCTGTTTCTTTTTCTCTTTTCTCTCTCTTTTTTTCTTGCAAGGAGGGGGTGTCCATGACATTTTAATAGATTAAAACAGGGTCCGTATGCTCAAATAAGTTGGGAATCCCTCGTCTAGACGGTGCTGGGTCCTGCCGTGAGGGCTGGGGACTGGACTTGGTGACCTCTCAAGGTCCCTTCTGGTTCTAGGATTTTCGGATTCAGTCCCACAACCAAGCCCCACATCAAGAGACCCCTGATGTGAAAGCAGACAGACCCATCTCCGTGGGTCAGGCCTGGCTAGCCCCAGAACCCCTGCAGAGCCTGTCCGGAGGCGTTTGATGTGTCTCTGTTGCCTGTTCCCCATGGGGCTCATTCTGCCTCAGTTTCCCTATGGCCCGTTCTTTGCTTCCTCCCCCCAGTGCTCTCCCGGGTAGTTCGGGAAGGGAGGGTCAGGAACATGGAGCATGTCAGGCCAGATTTGCAGCGCCGTTTCTCTCCAGGGCAAAGGAAGGCTGCAGCCAGCTTCCTGCCAGAGGAGTTGAACGTTCTGCCGGTTTCAAATATTTATCAGCCTGAAGATGTCGTTAGCACTTCGGCGGAGGGCGACGTGGGAGAGGGCTCTTTGTCGGGAGGGAAGTTAGCGAGGCAGAAAAGCCATTACGCCGTAAATATAAACGCACTTAAGCGCTCGGGAGCAACCTGAAATGTCCCCTCCGCCGCCGCGGCGAGGACGCCTCTCGGCTCTCCGGCGCCGCGCTCCATGGGACTTCGGCAACTGCCTCCCCAGGGCGGACCGGTTCCCTACCGCCCCACCTCCACCGCCCTGGCTGCCATTGAAACCCATTGCGTGTTGCCCGCGCCTCAGAAGTCTGGGAGTTCTCCCTCCTTCACACGGCGACCTGTGGAACTCCTCGCCGCAGGAGGCTAGGACTAGCACAGGGTTGGAAAGCGAACAGGATACGTTCATGGAAGTGAGGTCCATCAATGGCGATTAGCCAGGATGGGTAAGGAACGGTGTCCCTACCCTCTGTTTGTCAGAGGGTGGAGATGGATGGCATAAGAAAATAAGAACGTAAGAACGGCCGTACTGGGTCAGACCAAAGGTCCATCTAGCCCAGTTGCCTGTCTGCCGACAGTGGCCAGCACCAGGTGCCCCAGAGAGGGTGGACCGAAGACAATGATCAAGCGATTTGTCTCTTGCCATCCCTCTCCAGCCTCTGACAAACAGAGGCCAAGGACACCATTTTATCCCCTGGCTAATAGCCTTTTATGGACCTAACCTCCATGAAATTATCTCGCTTCTCTTTAAACTCTATTATAGTCCTAGCCTTCACAGCCTCCTCCGGCGAGGAGTTCCACAGGTTGACTGCGTGGTGCAAAGACAAACAGAAGCTAGGGACACCATTTCTATCCCCTGGCTAATAGCCTTTTATGGACCTAACCTCCATGAAATTATCTAGCTTCTCTTTAAACTCTGTTATAGTCCTAGCCTTCACAGCCTCCTCCGGCAAGGAGTTCCACAGGTTGACAACACGCTGTGTGAAGAAGAACTTGCTTTTATTCGTTTTAAACCTGCTCCCCGTTCATTTCATTTGGTGTCCTCTAGTTCTTCTATTTAGGGAACTAATAAATAACTTTTCTTTATTCGCCCTCCCCACACCACTCCTGATTTTATAGACCTCTCTCGTATCCCCCCTCAGTCTCCTCTTTCCTAAACTGAAAAGTCCCAGTCGCTTTAACCTCTCCTCATACGGGACCCGTTCCAAACCCCTAATCATTTTAGTTGCCCTTTCCTGAACCCTTTCCAAGGCCAAAATATCTTTTTGGAGGTGAGGAGACCACATCTGGACACAGTATTCCAGATGTGGGCGTCCCATAGTTTTATCCAGGGGCAGTAAGATATTCTGGGTTTTATTTTCTATCCCTTTCCTAATAATTCCCAGCATCCTATTTGCCTTTTTGACCGCCGCTGCACACTGCGTGGACGTTTTCAGAGAACTGTCCACGATAACTCCAAGATCTCTTTCCTGATTTGTCGTAGCCATATTAGCCCCCAGAAGAGAGATTGCCTGTTCGATTCACTCCCTCTAGGGCAGACCGTACTGGTCTGGCTGGACCTTTGGTCTGACCCAGTATGGCACCCTTTTAGGGACTTGAAACCGGCTAGCGGGTTCCCTCTCGGGTGTCTCTTTTCCAAAAGAAACAAACCCTCTTCATCAACTCAGAAGCCCAGGTCAGGAATTTGGGTATGTCCACACTACAAAGTTCATTCGAACTAACAGCCGTTAGTTCGAATTAACTTTCATAGGCGCTACACAGGCAAACCGCTCGTTCGAACTTAATTGGAACTAGCAGAGCACCCATCTCCACCCGTCTTCATTTACAACCCCTTCTATCCTGCAGCTTGCACTGCACAAAATCACTTTTCGCTACTATCAAGGGCAAATAATTGTTCCCCCGGGGAGTTATCAGCGGCACATGAATCTACCTAGCTCTTTTTGGAACCCTGTTCAAGTCCTAGCCTTCACCGCGTCCTCTGGCGAGGAGTTCCACAGGTTTCCAAACTGAAAACCACTCTCTAACGCCCTACAACGTATGGCACATCAATCTACCTAGCTCTTTTTTGAACCCCGTTCCAGTCCTAGCCTTCACCGCGTCCTCTGGCGAGGAGTTCCACAGGTTTCCAAACTGAAAACCACGCTCTAACGCCCTACAACGTACGGCACATCAATCTACCTAGCTCTTTTTTGAACCCTGTTCAAGTCCTAGCCTTCACCGCATCCTCTGGCGAGGAGTTCCACAGGTTTCCAAACTGAAAACCACGCTCTAACGCCCTACAACGTACGGCACATCAATCTACCTAGCTCTTTTTTGAACCCCGTTCCAGTCCTAGCCTTCACCGCGTCCTCTGGCGAGGAGTTCCACAGGTTTCCAAACTGAAAACCACGCTCTAACGCCCTACAACGTACGGCACATCAACCTACCTAGCTCTTTTTTGAACCCCGTTCCAGTCCTAGCCTTCACCGCGTCCTCTGGCGAGGAGTTCCACAGGTTTCCAAACTGAAAACCACGCTCTAACGCCCTACAACGTACGGCACATCAATCAACCTAGCTCTTTTTTGAACCCTGTTCAAGTCCTAGCCTTCACCGTGTCCTCTGGCGAGGAGTTCCACAGGTTTCCAAACTGAAAACCACTCTCTAACGCCCTACAACGTACGGCACATCAACCTACCTAGCTCTTTTTTGAACCCCGTTCCAGTCCTAGCCTTCACCGCGTCCTCTGGCGAGGAGTTCCACAGGTTTCCAAACTGAAAACCACGCTCTAACGCCCTACAGCATACGGCAGATCAATCTACCTAGCTCTTTTTTGAACCCTGTTCAAGTCCTAGCCTTCACCGCATCCTCTGGCGAGGAGTTCCACAGGTTTCCAAACTGAAAACCACGCTCTAACGCCCTACAACGTACGGCACATCAATCTACCTAGCTCTTTTTTGAACCCCGTTCCAGTCCTAGCCTTCACCGCGTCCTCTGGCGAGGAGTTCCACAGGTTTCCAAACTGAAAACCACGCTCTAACGCCCTACAACGTACGGCACATCAATCTACCTAGCTCTTTTTTGAACCCTGTTCCAGTCCTAGCCTTCACCGCGTCCTCTGGCGAGGAGTTCCACAGGTTGACTGTGCGCTGAGTGAAGGGAGCTTAGCCGAATAACTCACTGGGGGCTCAAACTCCCATTTGAAAAGTGATTTTCTTAGACGCTGGGCCCAAAACGGCATTTTCCTCGCCGCTGAAGAGTTTCAACGTCGGGATTGCTCTCCGGGGGGTTGATCTCCGCCCTGGGTTGTAGCTAGGGGAGACCTGGAAATCGGGCCCAGCAGGACCGGGTGGTGACAAGTCCCCGAGAACAAAGAAGCGAATTTACAGACAGCAAAGGAACCTTTCGGCTTAGCAGCTTGCCAAAAGCCGCCGGTGCTGAAATGCCCTTGGACTTTCCAGACGCTACAGATGGTGTTTTCGGAACGCAAAACGTGTTGCAGCCAACACAGTGGGACTCTACATTAGACCTTGTCCTAACAGATAAAAAGGAACGGAGCAGAGAATTAAAAATAGGAACAGCCAGATTGGGTCAGACCAATGGTCCATCTAACTCAGTATCCTGTCTGCCAACAGTGGCCAATACCAGATGCCCCAGAGAGAAACAAGTAATCCTCACGTAATCCCTCCCGTTACTGACCTTCAGAGAAACACAGGCTAGAGATCCCGTTCCTACCCATCCTGGCGAAGAGCCATTGATGGACCTAACCTCCAGGAATCTATCTGGCCCTTTTTTGAACCCTGGTCAAGTCCTGGTCTTCACCGCATCCTCCAGCGAGGAGTTCCACAGGTTGTGCGCGGAGTGAAGAAAAACATTCTTTGCCTTGTTTTAAACCTGCTGCCTATTCATTTCATTGGGTGACCCCTAGTTCTTTTATGTGGGGAATAAGTAAATAAGATTTCACTTTTTCCACACTAGTCCTGGCTTTATAGACCTCTCTCCTATCCCCCCTTAGTTTCCTCTTTCCTAAGCGGAAAAGTCCAAGTTTTTTGAATCTCTCTTCGTATGGGACCCGTTCCAAACCTCGAATCATTTTTGTTGCCCTTTTCCGAACCTTTTCCAATGCCAAGAGAGCTTGTTGGAGATGAGGCGAGCACATCTGTACACAGTATTCCAGATGTGGGCGCCCCATGCTTTTCTATAGAGGCAATGAAATATTTTCGGTCTTATTCTCGATCCCTTTTTTAATGACTCCTAACATTCTGTTTGCTTTTTTGGCCACGGAGGGGATGTTTTCGGAGAACGATCCACAATGACTCCAAGATCTCGCTCTTGAGTAGTTGTAGCTAAATTAGTCCCCATCATTTGTATGTATTTGTTGGGTTTTTTTTTCCAATGTGCATTAATTTGCATATATCAACATTAAATTCCATTTGCTCTTTCATTTCATTTGCCAGCGATCTTGAGTTGATCACATTTATAATGTACAAGTGGAATAAATCCAGAAACTCAGGCCAGTAAAAATCTAATCTAATCTAATCTAATCTAATCTAATCTAATCTAATCTAATCTAATCTAATCTCTCTTTCTATATAAAAACATGAACCAAATCAACTTCCGCTGACAACAGATGCATTTGCTGTTGCTTTCCTGTTTATCGTTAGATTCTGAGACCAGTTAACCAGTTTCTAATCCCGTTATTTATAAGGAGGCAAAACAGAATTAAGAAAAGTGACCACGAAAAATTGTTTAAAACGCTTCACTAAATGCACCAAAAGCCACAATCCCAATGTTAAAAAGGAAGCCAACGCTAGCTGAAACAAATACACCGGTTTTAGGGGGGGATGTGAAGGCAGCAATAAACAAAAAAGAAAACAACCCAGAACAAATGGAAGAAAAGGGAAGTTGAGAGTAATGAATATAAATCAGAAGCTAGGGGTTGTAGGAAACTGATAAGGGAAGCCAAAGGGCATAAGGAGAACTCTGCAGCCAAAAAAGTTATGGATGATAAGATTTTGGGGGAAATATATTAGGAATGCAAAGAATCCTGTTGATGACATTGGTTCAAGCACATAAATCAGAAGTTAGGGGCTGTAGGAAACTGATAAGGGAAGCCAAAGGGCACAAGGAGAACTCTGCAGCCAAAAAAGTTATGGACGAGAAGATTTTGGGGGAAATATATTAGGAATGCAAAGAATCCTGTTGATGACATTGGTTCAAGCACATAAATCAGAAGTTAGGGGCTGTAGGAAACTGGTAAGGGAAGCCAAAGGGCACAAGGAGAACTCTGCAGCCAAAAAAGTTATGGACGAGAAGATTTTGGGGGAAATATATTAGGAATGCAAAGAATCCTGTTGATGACATTGGTTCAAGCACATAAATCAGAAGTTAGGGGCTGTAGGAAACTGATAAGGGAAGCCAAAGGGCACAAGGAGAACTCTGCAGCCAAAAAAGTTATGGACGAGAAGATTTTGGGGGAAATATATTAGGAATGCAAAGAATCCTGTTGATGACATTGGTTCAAGCACATAAATCAGAAGTTAGGGGCTGTAGGAAACAGATAAGGGAAGCCAAAGGGCATAAGGAGAACTCTGCAGCCAAAAAAGTTATGGATGAGAAGATTTTGGGGGAAATATATTAGGAATGCAAAGAATCCTGTTGATGACATTGGTTCAATATTAGATGGAAATAGAATTAGGTGTTCAATATATATTTCTGTTCCTTTTTTGGGCAGGGGGAAAACAGATGATTCTGTCTCATAGAGTAGGTCTACACTGTAGAGTTTTTTTCAGAAACACGGATGTTTTTCCGGAAAAACTTCACGTACATCCACACTGCAATCGGAAAAAACATGGATTCTGACATCCGTAAACCTCTTTCTACGAGGAAGAAACCTTTCGTCCAGAGTAATCCCATTTTAAATACGAGATAGCGTCCGTTCAGTGTGGACGCTATCTTTCAAAAAAGCACATCGCTTCTTCAATGCTATGTAGACGCTCGCTTTCCGAAGACGTTTTTTCCGAAGATCTCTTCTGGAAAAGCTACTTCCGAAAAACGCCTGCGGGTAGACATAGCCATAATGTGGTGATAACAACACTCCTTCCCATACCACTAGTCTCTCCGGGAGAAGTTAAAAAGAAGTTACTAAAGACCGTTTCAAAGTCCAAAGGCTCAGATAACCTCGACGTTTCCCCAAGCTGCCCTCCGCCCCAACCCCAGACCCCTTGGCCCCACGACCAGCCCACGAATTTTGTGGCAAGCACCAATATAAAGACGATGCGTCTCGCACGCAGATTCCTGCACATCGCAAAGTCCGTTCCGTTCAGGGATGGAAAACGCGCAAGGGAAGTTGCAACGGAGACTTTTCAGAGACGCGGGCAAAGACCTCGCTGGATCGTTCATGTTGATTTTTCAGTCCGACTCAAAGCGCCGGGGACGGTCGAGATGCCTGGATGAAAGCAAACGTGTCAATTTCTAAAACGAGTCCGTGGGATACCGGCGTCAACGTGAGCATCAAGCTATCGGCTATCGGATACCGCACTCGATAAAGAATGAACTAAAAAGGGAGTCGCGTAATTAACGCAAATCAATGTGGAAGTATGGAAAATGGATCCTGTCAAGCTAACAATGTCTCGTGCGGATGAGTTTCAGCAGATTAAGACAATAGTATCGCCATAAGAGCCTCAGACTTCTGCAAAGCATTAGAGTCGGTCCTGCGTGACATTTTGAATAAAAAACTCGGAATGCTATCAAAATAACGGGATTAGAAACTGAATCTAACTAGAAACAGGCAAGCAACGGCAAATGCGTCTGTTGCCAGGCCACAAAGACCTGTTCTGTGCTAATTAACGTGTTTATCCCGGAAGGAAACAAAACATGAAGTCTCACTAATCAAGTTCGCAGGCCACACACAAAAATGGGGCCGTGGGAAACGGAGATGAGGGCAGGTCATTGACCCTGAGTGATCCAGAACATTTCGTAAACGGAAGGCCCACAATTCAAAAAGGATGTTGATAAATTGGACAGGAGTCCAAGAACAGCCCAGGAATGACGAGGGTATTAGACAACGTGCCTTATAGGCCGTGTCCAGACTCAGGGGTTTTTTCGGGAAAAGTAGCCTTTTCCCGAAAAAACTTCCCCTGCGTCCAGACTCAAGCCGCGTTCTTTCGAAATTCTTTGGAAAGAACGCGGCTTTTCTTTCGATGGCGGCAAACCTCGTTTCACGAGGAAGAACGCCTTCCTTCGAAAGTTTCTCTTTCGAAGGAAGGCGTTCTTCAATGTAAAGAGGCCGTCTTCGAAAGAGAGCATCCAGACTCGCTGGGTGCTCTCTTTCGAAAAAGCGGATTTCTCTTTCGAAAGATCCGCCTGCAGTCTAGACGCGCTCTTTCGAAAGAGGCTCTTTCGAAAGATGCTTTCGAAAGAGCCTCTTTCGAAAGAAGCCTGCAGTCTAGACATAGCCCTAGTGATAGACTTGAATAATTCAGTCTGTTTAGCAGCTGCTTAACAAAGGTTAAGGTTAAGGTTAAAGTTAAAGTTAAGGTTAAGGGTAGGTTTAAGATTAGGGTTCAATTCAAGGTTAAGGTTAAAGTTAGGTTTACATTTAGGGTTAAATTTAAGGTTAAGGTTAGGGTTAGCATTAGGGTTAGGGTTAAAGTTAAGGTTAAAGTTAGGTTTAAGGTTAGGGTTAAATTTAAGGTTAAGGTTAGGGTTAGGATTAGGGTTAAGGTTAAAGTTAAGGTTAAGGTTAAAGTTAGGTTTAAGGTTAGGGTTACATTTAAGGTTAAGATTAAAGTTAAAGTTAAGGTTAGGTTTAAATTTAGGGTTAAATTTAAGGTTAAGGTTAAGATTAAGGTTAAGGTTAAAGTTAAGGTTAAGGGTTAAGGTTAGGGTTACATTTAAGCTTAAGGTTAAAGTTAAAATTAAAGTGAAAGTTAAGGGTAGGGTTAGGATTAGGATTAGAGTTACAGTTAAAGTTAAGGTTAGGGTTAGGGTTAAGGTTAGGTTTAAATTTAAGGTTAAGGTTAAAGTTAAAGTTAAGGTTAGGTTTAAAGTTAGGGTTAAGGTTAAGGTTAAGGTTAAAATTAAGGTTAGGATTAGGATTAAAGTTAAGGTTAAGATTAAGGTTAAAGTTAGGTTTAAGGTTAGGGTTAAATTTAAGGTTAAGGTTAAGGTTAAGGTTAAGGTTAAGGTTAGGGTTAGGATTAGGGTTAAGGTTAAGGTTAAGGTTAAGGTTAGGATTAGGGTTAAAGTTAAGGTTAAACTTAAGGATAGGTTTAAAGTTAGGGTTAAGGTTATGGTTAAAGTTAAGGTTAGGTTTAGGGTTAAAGTTAAGGTTAAGATTAAGGTTAAAGTTAGGTTTAATGTTAGGGCTAAATTTAAGGTTAAGGTTAAGGTTAGGGTTAGGATTAGGGTTAAGGTTAAGTTTAAAATTAAAGTTAAGGTTAAAATTAAGGTTAAGGTTAAGGTTAGGTTTAAATTTAAAGTTAAGGTTAAAGTTAAAGTTAAGGTTAGGGTTAAATTTAAGGTTAAAATTAAGGTTAGGATTAGGGTTAAAGTCAAGGTTAAGATTAAAGTTAAAGTTAGGTTTAAGGTTAGGGTTAAATTTAAGGTTAAGGTTAAAATTAAGGTTAAGGTTAAGACTTGGCTACTGTCTGCAAGTAGTTTCATGGGCACCACATATTTACTTATAAAATCTTCAGTTTACCACAGAAAGGAATAACACAATCCAATAGCTGGGAATGGAAGCCAGACAAATTCAGACTGAAAAGAACACGTTTTTAGCAGCAAGAGTAATTAACCGCTAGGAAAAAAATCCCTATTCCCTGTGTGCTCACCACTCATGGTTTTCGAGGCTTGGATCATCTCCCCTCTGAGTCATCTCTTTTCTGAACAGAATAATCCTGGTCTTTTTAATCTCTCCTCATATAGAAGTTGTTCCATGCCCCCTAATAATCTGAGTTGCCCTTCACGGCATCTTTTCCAGCTCAAATATATCTTTTCGGAGATGTCTCAGAAGGGTTGCTTCTGTAACTTTGAAAACCGTGAGTAAGTCCTGACGCACCAAAAATATGCATATTGTATCCCGAGCTTTTGTGGGCTTCAGATGGGCCGGCTGTGAAAATCCGGGTCGTCGCACCGTCCTCTGGCGAGGAGTTCCACAGGTTGGCTGTGTGCTGCCAGGGCCGCAGGAGGCAGGCCACAAGGCAACAATGAAGCAAGAGGGAACGAACTAGGAGATAAACCTCCTCCCCTGCTCAGCCCTGCTTCAACCCGCCCCAAGCGCCTGGCCGTGTCCAGCCGTGTCACGTTTTCCTCGGCGGCTTCCCTCGCTGGTCGATTCCTGCCTCTCCAGCTTGTTAATTAAGGGGATTTGAATGCACCTTCCAATTGATTCCTGCTGACTCTGCTCTGTCATTCCAGGGGACAGTGCAGGGAAAGAACAGTCGCTTCATTAGCAGCCACGCTAACGAGGCCTGGGGAGATCTCGAAAAAAACACGCCCTGCTTCCTGAAGAGGTAGGAAATGAACCTCTTTCCCTACTAAAGCGTATCCCGGGGCCCCCCGGGTGTGTTTGGTTGTGTCGGAGGCCAGCATGCCCGCCCCAACACACTAAGTCTCCTTGCCCACAAAGGCACCTGCTGCTGTTCTCACGTCCCGTCAAAGTCCTGGTCTTGGCAACATCCATTGGCAAGGAGTTCCACAGGTTGGCTGTGTGCCGCCAGCACCCCAGGAGACAGGCCGCGAGGCAGCAATGAAGCAAGAGGGACCAAACAGGGAGCTATAACTCCACAGCCCTTCTTCAACCCGCCCCGAGCGCCTGGTCGCGGCAATATCATGAGGCAAGGAGTTCCACAGGTTGCCTATGTGCTGCCAGCACCCGAGGAGACTGTCCGCGAGGCAGCAATGAAGCAAGAAGGAACAAACTGGGAGCTATAACTCCTCAGCCCTTCTTCAACCCGCCCCGAGCGCCTGGTCGCGGCAATATCATGAGGCAAGGAGTTCCACAGGTTGGCTGTGTGCCGCCAGCACCCCAGGAGACTGTCCGCGAGGTAGCAATGAAGCAAGAGGGAACAAACAGGGAGATATAACTCCTCAGCCCTTCTTCAACCCGCCCCGAGCGCCTGGTCGCGGCAATATCATGAGGCGAGGAGTTCCACAGGTTGGCTGTGTGCCGCCAGCACCCCAGGAGACTGTCTGCGAGGTAGCAATGAAGCAAGAAGGAACAAACAGGGAGATATAACTCCTCAGCCCTTCTTCAACCCGCCCCGAGCGCCTGGTCGCGGCAATATCATGAGGCAAGGAGTTCCACAGGTCAGCTACCCATCACCTTCATTGGCTTGAAATGCCTTGCCTCAATCATTCCCCCCAGGGGAGGTGGTGGCTGAAGGACACCTCGGGATCTGCACCGCAGTGAGGTCTTCCTTGCCTGCCATGGGGCTGTGAGGGGCCCAGTTTGGGCTCGGCCGCAGGTCGTCCGCACCCTAGGGTGCCAGCCCCCCTCAGCCAGCCCGAGTTCCCAGAATGCACTGAGGCATTAATGAGGCCTCCTCCCAGAGCAGAGAGGCCCCGAGAGCGGCACAGGATGAACTTGAGGGCTGTTGCTACTGACTCTAACCATTAGGCTGCGCTGCCCTGAGCCTTAGGGCTGATGCTACTGACTCTAACCATTAGTCTCTGCTGCCCTGAGCTTTAGGGCTGTTGCTACTGACTCTAACCATTAGGCTGCACTGCTCTGAGCCCTAGGGCTCTTGCTGCCAACTCTAAGCATTAGGTTACGCTGCCCTCAACCCTAGGGCTCTTGCTGCTGACTCTAACCCTTAGGCTACGCTGCCCTCAAGCCTAGGGCTGTTGATACCGACTCTACCCATTAGGCTACACTGCCCTCAATCCTAGGGCTGTTGCTACCGACTCTACCCATTAGGCTGTGCTGCCTTGAGCCTGGGGCTGTTGCTACTGACTCTAACCATTAGGCTGTGCTGCCCTAAGCCCCAGGACTCTTGCTGCTGACTCTAACCATTAGGCTACACTGCCCTCAATCCTAGGGCTGTTGATACCGACTCTACCCATTAGGCTGTGCTGCCTTGAGCCTGGGGCTGTTGCTACTGACTCTAACCATTAGACAGTGCTGCCCTGAGCCCCAGGGCTGTGTTACAGACTGCGACCATTGAGCCGCACTGCCTCGGGAGGGGGCATACTTGGGACAAGACTGTGCAGCCCCGGATAGCAACGCTGGGGGGGCGAGGGGCAACAGGGAGGGGCTAGCAGCAGGGTGCAGCCTGAGGAAAAGAGGGATGGATGGAGCGTGAGATGGTTTGGGGGCACCTCAACCCCCCCCAGTGGACCCCTCCTCCGCCACACAGAAGGCAATTCTGGCTCTGGGGCAGAGAGGGACAGCGTGGGGCCGGATGGGACCAAGGGGTCCAGCAGAGATGGGGATGCAGAGGGATGGGGGTGGGGGCAGGAGCAATGTTCCCTCGAATCTTTTCCACCCAGAGTGGATTTTTTGCCATCGACGTGCGGAAAAAATTTTGTTCCATGCGCCGAGGCAGGGCCGAACGTGCACCACCCAGAGAAACACAACTCCAGCGGTGAGCCGTCTGCTCATCTGCTCCCAACAAAGTGTGTGGAGGGGGGGAAGGAGGGGCAGCCCAGGCCCCACAGCTGGGTGGGACCAGCCCTTAACGCTGACCCTACCCCCACCTGACTCCTGTGCCCTATACCCTTAACTCTGACCCTACCCCCACCTGACTCCTGTGCCCCATGCCCTTAACTCTGACCCTACCCCCACCTGACTCCTGTGCCCCATCCCCTTAACTCTGACCCTACCCCACCTGACTCCTGTGCCCCATGCCCTTAACTCTGACCCTACCCAACCTGACACCTGTGCCATATACCCTTAACTCCGACCCTACCCCCACCTGACTCCTGTGCCCCATGCCCTTAACTCTGACCCTACCCCACCTGACTCCTGTGCCCCATGCCCTTAACTCTGACCCTACCCCACCTGACTCCTGTGCCCCATGCCCTTAACTCTGACCCTACCCCCACCTGACTCCTGTGCCCCATCCCCTTAACTCTGACCCTACCCCACCTGACTCCTGTGCCCCATGCCCTTAACTCTGACCCTACCCCACCTGACTCCTGTGCCCCATCCCCTTAACTCTGACCCTACCCAACCTGACACCTGTGCCATATACCCTTAACTCTGACCCTACCTAACCTGACACCTGTGCCCCATCCCCTTAACTCTGACCCTACCCCACCTGACTCCTGTGCCCCATGCCCTTAACTCTGACCCTACCCCCACCTGACTCCTGTGCCCCATGCCCTTAACTCTGACCCTACCCCACCTGACTCCTGTGCCCCATCCCCTTAACTCTGACCCTACCCCACCTGACTCCTGTGCCATATACCCTTAACTCTGACCCTACCCCACCTGACTCCTGTGCCCCATGCCCTTAACTCTGACCCTACCCAACCTGACACCTGTGCCCTATACCCTTAACTCTGACCCTACCCCACCTGACTCCTGTGCCCCATCCCCTTAACTCTGACCCTACCCAACCTGACACCTGTGCCCTATACCCTTAACTCTGACCCTACCCCACCTGACTCCTGTGCCCCATGCCCTTAACTCTGACCCTACCCAACCTGACACCTGTGCCCTATACCCTTAACTCTGACCCTACCCAACCTGACTCCTGTGCCCTATACCCTTAACTCTGACTCTACCTAACCTGACACCTGTGCCCTATACCCTTAACTCTGACCCTACCCAACCTGACACCTATGCCCTATACCCTTAACTCTGACCCTAACCCCACCTGACACCTGTGCCCTATACCCTTAACTCTGACCCTACCCAACCTGACTCCTGTGCCCTATACCCTTAACTCTGACCCTACCCAACCTGACTCCTGTGCCCCATGCCCTTAACTCTGACCCTACCCAACCTGACTCCTGTGCCCCATCCCCTTAACTCTGACCCTACCCCACCTGACTCCTGTGCCATATACCCTTAACTCTGACCCTACCCCACCTGACTCCTGTGCCCCATGCCCTTAACTCTGACCCTACCCAACCTGACTCCTGTGCCCCATCCCCTTAACTCTGACCCTACCCAACCTGACACCTGTGCCCTATACCCTTAACTCTGACCCTACCCCACCTGACTCCTGTGCCCCATGCCCTTAACTCTGACCCTACCCCACCTGACTCCTGTGCCATATACCCTTAACTCTGAACCTACCCCCGCCTGACTCCTGTGCCCTATACCCTTAACTCTGACCCTACCCCCACCTGACACCTGTGCCCCATCCCCTTAACTCTGACCCTACCCACCTGACTCCTGTGCCCTATGCCCTTAACTCTGACCCTACCCCACCTGACTCCTGTGCCCTATGCCCTTAACTCTGACCCTACCCCACCTGACTCCTGTGCCCTATACCCTTAACTCTGACCCTACCCAACCTGACTCCTGTGCCCTATACCCTTAACTCTGACTCTACCTAACCTGACACCTGTGCCCTATACCCTTAACTCTGACCCTACCCAACCTGACACCTGTGCCCTATACCCGTAACTCTGACCCTACCCAACCTGACTCCTGTGCCCCATGCCCTTAACTCTGACCCTACCCAACCTGACTCCTGTGCCCCATCCCCTTAACTCTGACCCTACCCCACCTGACTCCTGTGCCATATACCCTTAACTCTGACCCTACCCCACCTGACTCCTGTGCCCCATGCCCTTAACTCTGACCCTACCCAACCTGACTCCTGTGCCCCATCCCCTTAACTCTGACCCTACCCCACCTGACTCCTGTGCCCTATACCCTTAACTCTGACCCTACCCCACCTGACTCCTGTGCCCCATGCCCTTAACTCTGACCCTACCCCCACCTGACTCCTGTGCCCCATGCCCTTAACTCTGACCCTACCCCCACCTGACTCCTGTGCCCCATGCCCTTAACTCTGACCCTACCCAACCTGACACCTGTGCCCCATGCCCTTAACTCTGACCCTACCCCACCTGACTCCTTTGGCCCCATGCCCTTAACTCTGACCCTACCCAACCTGACTCCTGTGCCCCATGCCCTTAACTCTGACCCTACCCAACCTGACTCCTGTGCCCCATCCCCTTAACTCTGACCCTACCCCACCTGACTCCTGTGCCATATACCCTTAACTCTGACCCTACCCCACCTGACTCCTGTGCCCCATGCCCTTAACTCTGACCCTACCCAACCTGACTCCTGTGCCCCATCCCCTTAACTCTGACCCTACCCCACCTGACTCCTGTGCCCTATACCCTTAACTCTGACCCTACCCCACCTGACTCCTGTGCCCCATGCCCTTAACTCTGACCCTACCCCCACCTGACTCCTGTGCCCCATGCCCTTAACTCTGACCCTACCCCCACCTGACTCCTGTGCCCCATGCCCTTAACTCTGACCCTACCCCACCTGACTCCTTTGGCCCCATGCCCTTAACTCTGACCCTACCCCACCTGACTCCTGTGTCCCATCCCCTGAACTCTGACCCTACCCCACCTGACTCCTGTGCCCCATGCCCTTAACTCTGACCCTACCCAACCTGACTCCTGTGCCCCATCCCCTTAACTCTGACCCTACCCCACCTGACTCCTGTGCCCTATACCCTTAACTCTGACCCTACCCCACCTGACTCCTGTGCCCCATGCCCTTAACTCTGACCCTACCCCCACCTGACTCCTGTGCCCCATCCCCTTAACTCTGACCCTACCCCACCTGACTCCTGTGCCCCATGCCCTTAACTCTGACCCTACCCAACCTGACACCTGTGCCATATACCCTTAACTCCGACCCTACCCCCACCTGACTCCTGTGCCCCATGCCCTTAACTCTGACCCTACCCCACCTGACTCCTGTGCCCCATGCCCTTAACTCTGACCCTACCCCCACCTGACTCCTGTGCCCCATGCCCTTAACTCTGACCCTACCCCACCTGACTCCTTTGGCCCCATGCCCTTAACTCTGACCCTACCCCACCTGACTCCTGTGTCCCATCCCCTTAACTCTGACCCTACCCCACCTGACTCCTGTGCCCCATGCCCTTAACTCTGACCCTACCCCCACCTGACTCCTGTGCCCCATGCCCTTAACTCTGACCCTACCCCATCAGACTCCTGTGCCCCATGCCCTTAACTCTGACCCTACCCCCACCTGACTCCTTTGGCCCCATGCCCTTAACTCTAACCCTACCCCCACCTGACTCCTGTGCCTTATACCCTTAACTCTGACCCTACCCCCACCTGACTCCTGTGCCATCTACCCTTAACTCTGACTCTACCCCCACCTGACTCCTTTTCCCTATGCCCTTAACCATAACCCTAACCCTAACCCTAACCATGAGGGGCAGGGGCTGGACTTGATGACCTCTCAGGGTCCCTTCCTGTTCTAGGATTCTGTATTAAAGTTTTTTCCTTGCTAAGGGTCCACACCTGCATGTTACACCTTGATTTCAATAGGCCTGTTATTTCTGCAGCTTCCCTCTCACCTGGCTCTCAATAGCTGAGTGCCACAGAGCTCTGGAAGAGAGGCCCTGACAGCAGAACCCGGGCCTCACCGACTTCTGGTAGTCTAATCCCCGCTGTAGCCAGAAAGGGGGTACACAGCTCCCCAATTCCCATGCTTGGCACCACAGTTCTAGGGAACATAGAAGAGAAAAAGGCCGAAGTGGCAGCGCCCCGTCAACCTGTGGAACTCCTCGCCAGAGGATGTTGGGAAGGCCAGGATTTTAACAGGGTTCAAAAAAGAGACGCAACTTGTGCTTCCTCCATCCTTGCCTCTGCGGGGTGCCAGACAAGAATTCCACCTGGCTTTTGGACGATCCCCTACGCCAGCAGAGAGAAAGAAAACACCCATCTCGGGGCGTCCGACGGCAGTCTGCCCTTTGCCGGCACAGGCTCCTAACCTTTCCAGCCAGCACGGCAGGGACACGCTAGCGGCGCTGCTGAATTCACACTTTGCCCCGCCGCTCAGCAAAGAAGCAGAGATGAATTTCAGGTCGCCGGAGATTTTCCCCCTTCTCCTGCACTGAAATCAGGCAAAGGTCGAACTCGAGTCACACCCACGCTGCTGAGTCATGCACAGATGTCCATAAGGCATGGGGGTTGGATCTGGTGACTTCCTATGGGCTCTTCCAGCCCTAGGAGTCTACAATTCGGAGGGTGGGAAGGGATGTCCCAACCAGCTATCAGAATCGTAGACCCCTAGGCTGTGTCTAGACTGGCCAGTTTTTCCGGAAAATCAGCCGCTTTTCTGGAAAAACTTGCCAGCTGTCTACACTGGCCGCTTGAGTTTCCGCAAAAGCACTGTAAGAAATCAGTGCTTTTTGCGGAAATACTCTGCTGAACCCGTTTGGGCAAAAGTCCCTTTTGTTTGTTTTGCTCAGATTTGTTTTGCGCAAAAAAGCCCCGCTGGCGAAAATGGCGATCGGGGCTTTTTTGCGCAAAAGCGCGTCGAGCTTGGCCACGGACGCTTTTCCACAAAAAGTGCTTTTGCGGAAACGCGTCCGTGCCGATCTCGACGCTCTGTTCCGCAAATGCTTTTCACGGAAAACTTTCCCGTGAAAAGCATTTCCGGAAAATCGTGCCAGTCCAGACGTAGCCCTACGGTTGGAAGAGACCTCAGTTGGTCACCGAACCCAACCCCCCCGGTTCACAATAGGACCAACCTCTGTTTGTCAGAGGCTGGAGAGAGATGGCAGGAGACAAATCGCTTGATCATTGTCTTCGGTCCATCCTCTCTGGGGCAGCCGGTGCTGGCCACGGTCGGCAGACAGGATACCGGGCTAGATGGACCTTTGGTCTGACCCAGTACGGCCGTTCTTATGTTCTTATTTTCTTAGGCTATGTCTAGACTGCAAGCCTCTTTCGAAAGAGGCTCTTTCGAAAGTATCTTTCGAAAGAGCCTCTTTCGAAAGAGAGCGTCTAGACTGCACGTTGAACTTTCGAAAAAGCGGCTTGCTTTTTCGAAAGAGAGCATCCAGTGAGTCTGGCTGCTCTCTTTCGAAGAAGCCCTCTTTACATTGAAGAACGCCTTCTTTCGAAAGAGGGACTTTCGAACGAAGGCGTTCTTCCTCGTGACATGAGGCTTACCGCCGTCGAAAGAAAAGCCGCGTTCTTTCGATTTAATTTCGAAAGACCGCGGCTTGAGTCTGGACGCAGGTGAGGTGTTTTTCGAAAAAAGGCTACTTTTCCCGAAAAAAAACCCTGAGTCTGGACACAGCCTTAGCTATTTAAATCCCGGCTTCATTTGCAATTTCAAATGTCTGCCTTTGCATCCCTCTCTCGAAAGAGGGGGCCAGTGTAGACATACCCTCGGTGACGTAGAAGCAAGTGAACATGGGCGGAGCCAAATGAACGCCACGTTGAACAGGAGAGGAAAACGCAGCTCTAGGTCTAAAGCCGTAAAACCTGCAGCAAATGTGACCCGAGACTCTTTCTCTTCCCGCCGACCCTCCACGTCCGGGAAGATCTTTTTCCTCTGGGGGCTCCGGTTCGTTCTCTCTGTCCCTCCAACAGACTGAAAACGTTGCAACTTCTTTCGGGGCAGGAATGGTACATTCTGGCCACCCATGGAAAATCACAGCTGATCAGACCCTACCTGTTCCTGGCGGTGGGGTGGGGGGTATGACCTGTCTTCCTAAAACCAACCACTGTTTCGACGGAAAGAGCAAAAGGGGCTATTTACAGGCGGGTCCCCCGACATTAAAGGAAAGTGCTTGGATGGGTTTTCTTTGCCCAATGAAACCCATCTCCTATCCCACCCTCCTTAGCTCTAACGTTTCACGCGCCAACGATACCCGCACGGAAATGCAATAGACCGGTGTTCCTTAAACTTTTTCAGACCTGGGAACACGCAACAATACTTTGGTTTTGATGAGGAACACCAAGGATTTTGGGGGGGGGGGGGGGGAGAAAAAAAAAGGGTCACGGGAAAGTTACTGAGAAAAAAAATCACCTGACCCTTTAATATTGAGCAAAAAAAAAAAAAGAAAAGAAAGGGTTGGGGGAAAGTTATTGAGCAAACAAAAAAAATTGCCTGCCCCTTTAATATTGAGCAAAAAAAAAAAGTCACCTGCCCCTTTAATATTGAACCAAAAAAAGTCACCTGCCCCTTTAATATTGAGCCAAAAAAAAAGTCGCCTGCCCCTTTAATATTGAGCCAAAAAAAAAGTCACCTGCCCCTTTAATATTGAGCAAAAAATTTAAAAAAAAACAAAGGGTTGGGGGAAAGTTATTGAGCAAACAAAAAAAGTTGCCAGCCCCTTTAATATTGAGCAAAAAAAAAAGCCACCTGCCCCTTTAATATTGAGCACAAAAAAAAGTCACCTGTCCCTTTAATATTGAGCCAAAAAAAAAGGTCACCTGCCCCTTTAATATTGAGCCAAAAAAAGTCACCTGCCCCTTTAATATTGAGCCAAAAAAAAGTCGCCTGCCCCTTTAATATTGAGCCAAAAAAAAAGTCGCCTGCCCCTTTAATATTGAGCCAAAAAAAAGTCACCTGCCCCTTTAATATTGAAACAAAAAAAAGTTGCCTGCCCCTTTAATATTGAGCAAAAAAAAAAGTCACCTGCCCCTTTAATATTGAAACAAAAAAAAGTCGCCTGCCCCTTTAATATTGAGCCAAAAAAAAGACACCTGCCCCTTTAATATTGAAACAAAAAAAGTCACCTGCCCCTTTAATATTGAAACAAAAAAAAGTTGCCTGCCCGTTTAATATTGAGCAAAAAAAAAAGTCACCTGCCCCTTTAATATTGAAACAAAAAAAAGTCGCCTGCCCCTTTAATATTGAGCAAAAAAAAAAAGTCGCCTGCCCCTTTAATATTGAGCCAAAAAAAGACACCTGCCCCTTTAATATTGGGCAAAAAAAAAAAAGCGCCTGCCTCTTTAATATTGAGCAAAACAATAGAAAAAGGCGCCTGCCCCTTTAATATTGAGACAAAAAAAGTTGCCTGCCCCTTTAATATTGAGCAAAAAAATAAAAAAGGCCCCTGCCCCTTTAAGGTGGCCATTTTGAACACTGTTCTCCGCGGCACATGTCGGACGGTGGACTACAGTTTAAGAAACACTGAATAGACAGATCCAGCGGATTTGAACATGAAGTCAGGCAGGGGACCTGCGGGATTCGGTCCAACGCATCTTCGAATCAGGCATGTTTGTGTCCATCCGTCAATTTCAGAAAGTATCGGGGAGGGGGGAACCGTCCCCCGGCTGTGATCAGAAACGAACAGCCGACATAACGGATCGGTGACCGCGCCGCGTGCGGTGGGGCCGACCCACGGCGCAAAGGAGAGAGGAGCTTTCCGGACGCGCCCGTGTGAACCGGGAAAAGCGTGGGGAAGGCCAGTCCCGGGAAGAGGAGGACTATCGCGTTTCAGCTGGCTGCGGGCGCAAAGCACGGGTTTCTGCCGGTGGTGCACCCTGGCACGCGCGTTGGTGCGCCGCATAAAATTTATTCCGTGCGTGGATGGAAGCAAATTGAGGGGCCATTGGGAAGGCAGTGGGGGACCTCTATGTCCTTTCCTGGGCAGGGATGAGGGCTCCGTGGGGGATGAGGGTTAGGCGAGCAGGATGGGGCTGGCCCTGAGGGGTTCAGAGGGTGGGAGGGGTCCGAGCCGGGGGCGGGAACTTGGTGGCACCTATCTCAGGTGGCTTCCAGGAAGCAGCAACGTGTCCTAGGCAGAGAGGCGGGCAGGGGTCTCATGCCACCCCCCGCCCCGCAGACCTTCCTCCCCACCCTCCATGGCTTTCATTGGCCAGGGATCCCCAGCCAATGGGAGCCAGCGCTAGGGGGCAGTGCTAGGAGTGGTATGACCCCCCCCCAATAGACACGAATTGGCCCTCCCCGCAGAGTGGTATGATCCCCTCAATAGTCACAAAGCAGCCCCCCCCTGCAGAGTGGTATGATCCCCCCCATAGACACGAACCGGCCCCCCCGCAGAGTGGTATGACCCCCCCAATAGACACAAACCAGCCCCCCCCTGCAGAGTGGTATGACCCTCCCAATAGACACGAATCGGCCTCCCCCGCAGAGTGGTATGACCCCCTCAATAGTCACAAAGCAGCCCCCCCCTGCAGAGTGGTATGACCCCCCAATAGACACGAATCGGCCTCCCCCGCAGAGTGGTATGACCCCCTCAATAGTCACAAAGCAGCCCCCCCCTGCAGAGTGGTATGATCCCCCCCATAGACACAAACCGGCCCCCCCCGCAGAGTGGTATGACCCCCCCAATAGTCACAAACCAGCCCCCCCCAGAGTGGTATGACCCCCCCATAGACACGAACTGGCCCCCCCCGCAGAGTGGTATGACCCCCCCAATAGACACGAACTGGCCCCCCCACAGAGTGGTATGACCCCCCCAATAGATACGAACCGGCCCCCCCACAGAGTGGTATGACCCCCCAATAGACACGAACCGCCCCCCCACAGAGTGGTATGACCCCCCCAATAGACACAAACCGGCCCCCCCCGCAGAGTGGTATGACCCCCCCAATAGACACGAACCGGCCGCCCTCGCAGAGTGGTATGACCCCCCCCAAAAGACACAAACCAGCCCCCCCCGCAGAGTGGTATGACCCCCCCAATAGACACAAACCGGCCCCCCTCACAGAGTGGTATGACCCCCCCAATAGACACAAACCAGCCCCCCCCCGCAGAGTGGTATGACCCCTCCAATAGTCACAAACCAGCCCCCCCCCAGAGTGGTATGACCCCCCCATAGATACGAACCGGCCCCCCCCGCACAGTGGTATGACCCCCCAATAGACACGAACCAGCCCCCCAGCAGAATGGTATGACCCCCCCAATAGACACGAACCGGCCCCCCCGCAGAGTGGAATGACCCCCCAATAGACACGAACCGCCCCCCCACAGAGTGGTATGACCCCCCCAATAGACACGAACCAGCCCCCCCGCAGAGTGGTATGACCCCCCCAATAGACACGAACCAGCCCCCCAGCAGAATGGTATGACCCCCCCAATAGACACGAACCGGCCCCCCCGCAGAGTGGTATGACCCCCCCAATAGACACGAACCGCCCCCCCACAGAGTGGTATGACCCCCCCAATAGACACGAACCAGCCCCCCCGCAGAGTGGTATGACCCCCCCAATAGACACGAACCAGCCCCCCCGCAGAGTGGTGAGACCCCTCCAATAGACATGAACCGGCCCCCCTCGCAGAGTGGTATGACCCCCCCAATCGACACATACCACCCCCCCAAATGGCGAGACCCCCAATAGACTCATCCCAACGCCCCCCCACACCAATCCACACCCCCAGAGACAGCAGGGACACCATCCCTACCCCTCCGGACGAAGGGCCGATAGGCCCGAGCGCCAGGAACGGATCCAGCTCTCGTTGGAACCCCGCGAAGGTCGTCGCCACATCCTCCGGCAAGGAGTTCCACAGGTTAACGTGAAGCCATTCCCATGCGTGGCCACGCCCAACCACGCTCCTACCCCATCCCCTTCCCCCCAGGTCACAACCCAAATCCCGGCACCCCCTCCTGTCCCAGGTCACAACCCTGCCCCCCTCCCCGCACCCCGGCTCCTCCTTCGGCATAACGAATTCGAAAAAACGAAGAAGTATAGAAGCGACTGTGCCGTCTCCACCCCTTTCGCCCTGCAATATCTAAACCCACCACAGACCTTTTGGGGAGACAGCCACTAGGGGAGACAGCCCCATCGTCCCCAATGCCCAGCTGGAGACACTTGTCTCGGGCACAGAGAGGCAAAGTGACATGACCAAGGTCACAACGAGTCAGTGGCAGCACCGAGAGGACACTGTAGGAGGCCCGACACAAGCAACTTGCATGTGGCCAGTGCGTCTGGCTAAGGTAGAGGTCGGCACCTGTCGCTGTAGGTTGTGTCCCGTCCAACACCTTCATCAACGATTTCGATATTGGCATAGAGAGGACGCTCATTAAGTTTGCGGACGATACCAAGCTGGACTAGGAATTTCTGCACCCTGTTAACCTGTGGAACTCCTTGCCGGAGGATGTGGTAAAGACCGTAACCGGGTTCAAACAACGTTGCAAGCACTTTGGAGGCTAGGACCACGATTCAAAACCATCGGGGCAAGCGCAAAGCAGGGTGACGTTGAATACGGACAAATGCAAACGCTCCACTTAGGGAGGAACAATCGATTTCGCACACACAGAACGAGAAGCGACGGTCTAGGAAGGAGTCCGGCAGACAGGGATCGAGGGGTCAGAGTGGACCACAAGCTAAATATGACTCAAGAGTGTGACGCTGTTGAAAAACAAACAAACACGATTCTGGGATGGATACACGGGAGTGTTGTGAGCAAGACACGAGAAGTCGTTCTTCCGCTCGGCTCTGCGCCGGTTAGGCCTCCGTTGGAGTTTCGTGTCCAGTTCTGGGCCCCGTGTTTCAAGAAAGACGTGGAGAAACGGTAGAAGAGCAACCAACGCAATGAACGGTCTAGAAGACGCGAGCGATGAGGGAAGACTGAAAGAATTGGGCGTGTTTGGTTTCGAAAAGAGAAGAGCAGGCGGGGACAGGATAGCACTTTTCAAGAATCGAAAAGGCCGTTCCAAGGAGGAGGGAGACAAACGGTTCTCCTTGAACCTCTGAGGGTTGGACAAGAAGCAAGGGGCTTAAATTGCACCAAGGGAGGTTTAGGATGGACATTCGGAAAACAATTCCTGTCCAGATGGCGAAACATCGGAATAAATTGCCGAGGGAGGTGGTGGAATCTCCGACCATGGAGATATGGAAGAGCAGGTTGGATAGACATCTACCAGTGATGGTCTAGACGGAGGAGGGCAGAGGACTGGACTTGATGACTTCTTCAGATCCCTTCCAGTTCCATGATTCCATGGACATCTACCAGGGATGGTCTAGATGAGGCTTGGTCCTACTGGGAGGGCAGGGGACTGGACTTCATGACTTCTTGAGATCCCTTCCAGTTCTAGTATCCTATGATTCTGTAGACATCTACCAGGGATGGTCTAGATGGGGCTTGGTCCTGTCATGAGGGCAGGGGACGGGACTCGATGACATTGCGAGGTCCCTTCCATTTCTAGGATTCTATGGATATCTACCAGGGATGGTCTAACTCTAGACCGTGCTTGGTCCTGCCGGGAGGACAGGGAACTAGATTTGATGACTTCTTGAGGTCCCTTCCTGTTCCATGATTCCATGGACATCTACCAGGGATGGTCTAGATGGGGCTTGGTCCTACTGGGAGGGCAGGGGACTGAACTTCATGACTTCTTGAGATCCCTTCCAGTTCTAGTATCCTATGATTCTGTAGACATCTACCAGGGATGGTCTAGACGGTGCTTGGTCCTGTCTGGAGAGCAGGGGACTAGACTTGATGACTTCTTGAGGCCCCTTCCAGTTTTAGTATCCTATAATTCTGTAGACATCTACCGGGGATGGTCTAGATGGTGCTTTGTCCCGCCGAGAGGGCAGGAGATTGGACTTGATGCCCTCTCATGGTCCCTTCCAGTTCTAGTATCCTATGATTCTGTAGACATCTACCAGGGATGGTCTAGTCGGTATTTGGTCCTGCCGAGAGGGCAGGGGACTGGACTTGATGACCTCTTGAGGTTTCTTCCAGTTCTAGTATCCTATGATTCTGTAGACATCTACCAGGGATAGTCTAGACGGTATTTGGTCCTGCCGAGAGGGCAGGGGACTGGACTTGATGACCTCTTGAGGTTTCTTCCAGTCCTAGGATTCTGTGATTCCATAGACATCTACCAAGGACGGTCTAGATCATAGGTTCCCAAACTGGGGGCCGCACACACACCCCAGAGGGACATGAAGAAATTCCAGGACCCGCCCTTGTCAACAACTCTTCTCCCGGAGTACTTTTTTTTTACACTGGTCCCAGGAATTAAAGGTCCCCCCAGCCCCACGAAAGAGCCCGGCCCATCTGGTAAAAAAAATTCAGAAAATACCATGTGAAATGTCCGGTATTTTCTCTTCTTCCTGGTTCGGGTGTCCACTCAAGCTGGCTGGGGCGGGGATAGGATGGAGCATCCTTGGCAGACTTCAAAATGGCCACCTTAAAAGGGAAATGCCTGCTCTTAAAAGGGCAACCTTTTTTTTTTTTTGGTCAACAACTTTTCCCCTGGAGTATTGGCACCTTTTTTTTTACACGAGTCCCAGGAATTAAAGGGGTGTGTGTGTGAGGGTTTCTAAACAATCAAAAAGGGGGGGGGGGGTGATGCGAAAAGTGTGAGATCCACTCGTCTAGATGTTTTTAGTCCTGCTGGGAGGGCAGGGGACAGGACTTTATGACCTCGCGAGCTCCCTTCCAGTTGTTGGATTTTGATACAAGAATGCGGCCGTTCAAGCCCGTCGTACAATTCCCAGGGCTCACAATACGGCCCTGCTGATTTTCGAGCACTGCAGGGCCGGGCCTCCCGGATCAATCGGCTCCTTCGGAAACATCAAAGGACGCGTTTGGCTCCCGGCTCTCTTAATGACGGCGACAGAAAGCATCTCACACCCAGAGGGCAGCAAGCGCAGCTAATGAAGCCGGCTCCTTGGCTTTTCCCTTGGCTCGGCGGGGCGGTGCGGCTCGTGCTGGTGAAACGGAGCTGCCCAGGGAGGGGCTGGCTGCAAACGGCAGGCGTTAATCTTTTCCGAGGCTCCCTACTCACTGCTTCCACTCAGCCGTTTTTGCCGAGGGAATCCTCGAACCGGAAGAGACCTTGAGAGGTCGTCAAGTCCAGTCCCCTGCCCTCATGGCAGGACCAAGCCCCATCTAGACCATCCCTGGTAGATGTCTACAGAATCATAGAACTGGAAGGGACCTCTAGAGGTCGAGTCCCATCCCCTGTGCTCATGGCAGGACTAAGCACCATCTAGACCATCCCTGGTAGATGTCTACAGAATCATAGAACTGGAAGGGACCTCTAGAGGTCATCGAGTCACATTCCCTGCCCTCATGGCAGGACCAAGCACCATCTAGACCATCCCTGGTAGATGTCTACCGAATCATAGAACTGGAAGGGACCTCGAGAGGTCATCGAGTCACATCCCCTGCCCTCATGGCAGGCCCAAGCACCGTCTAGACCACCCCGGTACATGTCTACAAAATTACAGAACGTGAGAACGGGAAGGGATCATGAGAGGTCATCAAGTCCAATCCCCTGACCTCATTGCAGGACTAAGCCCCATGTAGACCATCCCTGGTAGATGTCTACAGAATCACAGAATCATAGGACACTAAAACGGGAAGGGACCTCAAGAGGTCATCAAGTCCAGTCCCCTGACCTGCCGGCGTGACCCATCACCATCTAGACCATCCCTGGTAGATGTCTACAGAATCATAGAACACAAGAACCAGAAGGGACTTCGAGAGGGCATCACGTCCCATCCCCTGTCCTCACGGCAGGACCAAGCCCCATCTAGACCACCTCTGGTAGATGTCTACAAAATTATAGAATGCTAGAATTGGAAGGGATCTCGAGAGGTCACCAAGTCCAATCCCCTGCCCCAATGGCAAGGCCAAGCACCACCTACGTCATCCCTGGTCGATGTCTATAGAATCATAAAACACGAGAACCAGAGGGGACCTCAAGAGGTCATCAAGTCCAGTCCCCTGACATGCCGGCATGACCCACCACCATCTAGACCATCCCTGGTTGATGTCTACCCAACCGGCCCTTCAATATCTCCAGCAATGGAGATTCCACAACCTCCCTGGGCAATTTATCCCACCCAGACCCGTACAAAATTTTTCCAACCTCCATCTACCCGGCTGCAGTTTAAGCCCATTGCTTCTTGTCCGATCCCCAGAGAACAACTTTTCTCCCTCCTCCTCGGAACACGCTTTTCCGTACTAGGAATCCGCTACCGTGTCCCCTCTCCGCCATGTCTTTTCCAAACGCAACAAGCCCAATTCTTGCAGTCTTCCCTCCCCGGTCACGTTTTCTCGACCTTTCGTCAGAAGCGGAGCAAGAAACCGGTCTCCAGCCCAGAACAGCCACCGCCAGCTGCTCTGGCCTACGGCACATGGGGAGGGGGTCATGGAAGAACAAAAATTCACATGCTGCCGTGTCTGCTTACAGACCACGTCATGTATGGTGCCCACCCGGAACACGTAGAAACGCTTCTTTCTAACAGGCTGCGTACACACAAAGAACAAACGCCGGCAGTTTCTGGACACCGACCCGTTCTACCAATGGTTCTGCGGATCTGCCCAACAGACAGATCTGTCTCCCGGCCTCCCACATCCCTTGCGCCAACCATCGAGGCCAAGCGAGCTCGGAGCAGGGCGGAGGGAACGGGAAGACGGAGCCGGCCGAACTCGCGAGAGTCACCGTGTCTTTTGGTCTCCCCAGCTGGTTTCTAGCACCGCCTTTTCTTTGGGAGGTAAACGTCACAGGAGCAGGGATTCCCAAGGGTGGAAGAGAGCTGAGCGGCCATCTAGTCAACCCCCTACCCAAAGCCCATCCTGATCCAATCCTCCCAGCTAAACTGGGACTTCAAAAACTCTCGGGGTGTAGATCTAGGGCCTCCTAGGGATCGTGTTCACCTGGTGCCGGCCCACGGAGGACTCTGGATTTCAGCCTCTAAAGGGAGGAGGTACGGAGAAGGTTTGGTGGGACCCTAAGGGGCCCAGCAACGGTTTGGCCGCGTCTCCAGCTTAGAAGGCATCTCGGGGCCCCCCAGCCGATCCTGGGGGACACAACCTCCGAGCACGCCCCTGGCAGCTTTCCCGAAGTCCTGGCATTTCCCACGTCACGCTGGAGGCTGGCCCTGCGGCACGGCGGTTCCCACGCCAGTCGGGCCAGGATGCCGGGGCAGGAAGACAGCCAACGTCACAGGGGTGGGGAGGAGTCCGTTCCCTTCGAAGGAGCACCCTGCGGGAACGGGGACGTTCAGGGCCCCGGCCAAAGCCACCGGGTCCCCCACAAAACACACAAAGCTAGATCCAAGACCAGACTCTCCAAGGAAGCAGGAGTGCGGGGGTGGAAATGCAGGCGTGGCCAAAAAAAACCAGCCGCCCGCCCCGATATCGGGGCTGCTCTCGGAAAGCAGGAAACCCCCGAAGACAGGCGATTTGTCTCCCGCAGCCTGGTCAACACAGTATCTACCACTGGGGGGATGTGTTTTTCTTCCCTCTCCGCACCCCGGGAAAAGACCCATCCAAGTTTCCCCGCAAGGAAACGCACCATCGTTAACCACACACCGGATGCCGCCTGCCCCGGCGGCGCCGCGCCCGCGTCCGGATCCCCCCACCGCCCGGGAGCCGAGGGCCGGGCACGATTCTCGCGGCAAGGAGGCGCCGTGTGCCCGCAACTGCCCCCCAGGGGGTTCCCGAAAGGCCAGCCACGCTGGATGCCGATTTCTCGCACCGCTCCGCTCCCTCCCCCCAGCCTCTCCGGATTCTAGTCTTCACCTACGCATCATCATCCACTCTCAGCCCTTCGGAGCCGGAATCGAGAGACCGCCGTGGGCTAATGGGCAGGAGACACGGGAGGCCAGAAGACCAATTTGTTAATGATGGCTTCTCTTGGCACTCCCCCCAGAATCCTCCGGCTCTTTCTCCCGGCCTCACACGGTCACGCCGGGTTCCTCCTGCCCCTTTCCCGAGGGGTGCGGAACCTCCGCCCCACCCCCCCCCGGCTTGCCTGGATGCGCCCGCCCAGCCCCGTACCAATCCACTACCCCCCCCCCAGATTCTGATGTCTGTGGGAGATTTTGGGGGGGGGATTTTTTCCAGGGGTCCGTGGGAGATTTTTTGGGGGGGATGGGGTGGATTTTTTCCAGGGGTCCGTGGGAGATTTTTGGGGGGGATTTTTCCCAGGGGTCTGTGGGAGATTTTTTTGGGGGGGGATGGGGTGGATTTTTTCCAGGGGTCCGTGGGAAATTTTGGGGGGAGATGGGGTGGATTTTTTCCAGGGGTCCATGGGAGATTTTTTGGGAGGGATTTTTCCCAGGGGTCCATGGGAGATTTTTTTGGGGGGGATGGGGTGGATTTTTTCCAGGGGTCCGTGGGAGATTTTGGGGGGGATGGGGTGGATTTTTTCCAGGGGTCCGTGGGAGATTTTTGGGGGGGATTTTTCCCAGGGGTCCATGGGAGATTTTTTGGGGGGGATTTTTTCCAGGGGTCCGTGGGAAATTTTGGGGGGAGATGGGGTGGATTTTTTCCAGGGGTCCGAGGGAGATTTTTGGGGGGGCGGATGGAGTGGATTTTTTCCAGGGCTCCGTGGGAGATGTTTGGAGGGAGATGGGGGTGGATTTTTCCCAGGGCTCCGTGGGAGATTTGTGGGGGGGATGGGGGCGGATTTTTCCCCCACCCCCCTTTCCTTGCCCCATCCCCTTAAGAAGCTGCCAACTTTGCCAAGTCAGGAGAACTTGGCTTTGTGCATTTGCCTTTGTTCCCCCTCGTCTCCCATCTGGGAAGGCAAGTGACCGGCTCAGCCTCCCCCTGTCTCCCCCCCCCCCCCCAGCTCAGGGTCGCTGCCTTGGGCAGTACACCTGCCCCCCTCCGCCTCCTTTCGGGGGGAGGGGGAGAGACCCAGCTGGGATGGCTAAGTCGCTTTGTTCGGGAGAGGGGAAGAACCAGCGACTCCAGTTTCCCCCGGGATGGGGGGGGGCGCTTCCTCCAGAAGCCTCCTCCCCCCTCCAGCCTCCTCCCCCTCCCCTCCTGTACCGTGCGCCCCCCACCCGTCGCTGCGGGGTGGAATCCGGATCCCTTCACGCCGGCGCTCAGACTCCAAAGCGCCCCCAGCCGGGGGCGCAAACTGTCCCCTTTCTTTGGGGAAAACAAGGACCCCCCCCCTTTCTGCGCCCCCACCCAAGGACCAGCTCGCCCCCCCTCTCTTCCCGCAGCGCAGCCCCAGTGTCCCGGCAGCGGAGGGGGCAGGCGGACCCCTTGCAAGCGGGCTGGGGCGGTCCAGGCGGGGTGGGGGTCCCCGTGGAGAGGTGGGAAGGGTGGGGGGGGGGACCTACCTTCCGCGATCGCCCTCTTCATCTTAGGGGTCTGGCAGGCTCGCCTCGGCAGGCAAGGGGGCGGGCGGGCTCGGGTCCTCTCCGCCTGCGAAGTTCAGCCCGGGCGCGGCGGGGGAACGAGCCGCCCAGAGGCCGGAGCGCGCATCCAGGCGCCGGCTCCCCGCCCAGGGCGCACGGCGAGGGCGCACGGCTGGGGCGCGCACGGGTCCAGGCGGGAGCCGGGAGGGGAAAGGCGGGCGGGCTGCGGCGCGCTGAATGTTTTATGGGATCATGTGGTTTGACGTGGAGGAAGCAGCCGGGCTCGGATTTCCTGGCTGGAGAGGGGGGACAGGGCGGGGCCGAGCCGGCGGAGGGGAGAGAGGGGGGGCGCACGGGGATGGAGAGGGCACGGGGATGGGGAGGGAATACCCGGGGGCGGGGCTGAAAGGGGGCGGGCTGGGGGGGTTCCCTCCGTCCCTGTGGTCGACCCAGGCCTTTCCCCCTTGAGGACAGCGCCGCCGGAGCCGATACGGGACCCCGGAGCTAGTGTAGCTGGTCCCCTTTGCTGGAGTCGTCCCCCCCCCCCACACCCTTCCGTGTCCGTAGCCCTCCTGCCTGGGGCCCAAGGGCCGGCCCGGTGTTCCCGGTTGCTAGGACAGAAGTGGGGAGCCCCACGGATTTGGCCTTGGGGCCGGATTTGGCTCTGGGGTCGGATATAGCCCTGGGGTCGGATATGCCTCTGGGGTCTAACATGGACCCGGGGACGGATTTGGCCATGGGGTCAAATGTGGCCCTGGGTCGGATATGGACCTGGGGTCGAATATGGACCTGGGGTCGAATATGGACCTGGGGTCCGATTTGGCCCTGGAGTTGGATATAGACCTGGGGTCGAATATGGCCCTGGGGTCCGATTTGGCCCTGGGGTCATGTATGGACCTGGGGTTGGATTTGGCTCTGGGGTCGGATATGGCCCTGGGGTCGGATATGGACCTGGGGTCAAATATGGACCTGGGGCCGGATTTGGCCCTGGTGTCAAATGTGGACCTGGGGTCAGATATGGCCATGAGGCCGGATTTGGCCCTGCGGTCGGATATGGACCTGTGGTCGAATATGGCCCTGGGGTCCGATTTGGCCCTGGGGTCGAATATGGCCCTGGGGTCCGATTTGGCCCTGGGGTCATGTATGGACCTGGGGTCAAATATGGACCTGGGGCCGGATTTGGCCCTGGTGTCAAATGTGGACCTGGGGTCGGATATGGCCATGAGGCCGGATTTGGCCCTGGGGTTGGATATGGCCCTGAGGTCGGATATGGACCTGTGGTCGAATATGGCCCTGGGGTCCGATTTGGCCCTGGGGTCATGTATGGACCTGGGGTCGGATTTGGCCCAGAGGTCGAATATGGTCCTGGGGTCGGATTTGGCTCTGGGGTCGGATATGGACCTGGGGTCGGATATGGCCCTGGGGCCGGATTTGGCCCTGGAGTTGGATATAGACCTGGGGTCGAATATGGCCCTGGGGTCCGATTTGGCCCTGGGGTCATGTATGGACCTGGGGTTGGATTTGGCTCTGGGGTCGGATATGGACCTGTGGTTGGATTTGGCCCAGAGGTCGAATATGGCCCTGGGGTCGGATATGGACCTGGGGTCAAATATGGCCCTGGGGTCCGATTTGGCCCTGGGGTCATGTATGGACCTGGGGTCGGATTTGGCCCAGAGGTCGAATATGGTCCTGGGGCTGGATTTGGCCCTGGGGTCAGATATGGACCTGGGGTCGGATTTGGCTCTGGGGTCAGATATGGATCTGGGGTCGAATATGGCCCTGGGGCTGGGATTGGCCTTGGGGTCGGATATGGACCTGGGGTCAAATATGGACCTGGGGCCGGATTTGGCCCTGGTGTCAAATGTGGACCTGGGGTCAGATATGGCTATGAGGCCGGATCTGGCCCTGGGGTCGGATATGGCCCTAGGGCCGGATTTGGCCCTGCGGTCGGATATGGACCTGTGGTCGAATATGGCCCTGGGGTCCGATTTGGCCCTGGGGTCGAATATGGCCCTGGGGTCCGATTTGGCCCTGGGGTCATGTATGGACCTGGGGTCGGATTTGGCCCAGAGGTCGAATATGGTCCTGGGGTCGGATTTGGCTCTGGGGTCGGATATGGACCTGGGGTCAAATATGGACCTGGGGCCGGATTTGGCCCTGGTGTCAAATGTGGACCTGGGGTCGGATATGGCCATGAGGCCGGATTTGGCCCTGGGGTTGGATATGGCCCTGAGGTCGGATATGGACCTGTGGTCGAATATGGCCCTGGGGTCCGATTTGGCCCTGGGGTCATGTATGGACCTGGGGTCGGATTTGGCCCAGAGGTCGAATATGGTCCTGGGGTCGGATTTGGCTCTGGGGTCGGATATGGACCTGGGGTCGGATATGGCCCTGGGGCCAGATTTGGCCCTGGAGTTGGATATAGACCTGGGGTCGAATATGGCCCTGGGGTCCGATTTGGCCCTGGGGTCATGTATGGACCTGGGGTTGGATTTGGCTCTGGGGTCGGATATGGACCTGTGGTTGGATTTGGCCCAGAGGTCGAATATGGCCCTGGGGTCGGATATGGACCTGGGGTCAAATATGGCCCTGGGGTCCGATTTGGCCCTGGGGTCATGTATGGACCTGGGGTCGGATTTGGCCCAGAGGTCGAATATGGTCCTGGGGCTGGATTTGGCCCTGGGGTCAGATATGGACCTGGGGTCGGATTTGGCTCTGGGGTCAGATATGGATCTGGGGTCGAATATGGCCCTGGGGCTGGGATTGGCCTTGGGGTCGGATATGGACCTGGGGTCAAATATGGACCTGGGGCCGGATTTGGCCCTGGTGTCAAATGTGGACCTGGGGTCAGATATGGCTATGAGGCCGGATCTGGCCCTGGGGTCGGATATGGCCCTAGGGCCGGATTTGGCCCTGCGGTCGGATATGGACCTGTGGTCGAATATGGCCCTGGGGTCCGATTTGGCCCTGGGGTCATGTATGGACCTGGGGTCAGATTTGGCCCAGAGGTCGAAGATGGCCCTGGGGTCGGATATGGACCTGGGGTTGGATTTGGCCCTGGGGTCGGATATGGACCTGGGGTCGGATTTGGCCTTGGGGTCGAATATGGACCTGCGGATGGATTTGGTCCTGAGGTCTAATATGGACCTGGGGCCGGATTTGGCTCTGGTGCTGGATTTGGCCCTGGGGTCGGATTTGGCCCTGGGGTTGAATATGGACCTGGAGCCGGATTTGGCCCTAGGGTCGAATATGGACCTGGGGATGGATTTGGTCCTGGGGTCTAATATGGACCTGGGGCTAGATTTGGCCCTGGGGTCGGATATGGACCTGGGATCAGATATGGACCTGGGGCCGGATTTGGCCCTGAGGCCGGATATGAACCTCGGGTCAGATATGGACCTGGGGCCGGATTTGGCTCTGGGGCTGGATTTGGCCCTGAGGCCGGATATGAACCTGGGGTCAGATATGGACCTGGGGCCGGATTTGGCTCTGGGGCCGGATTTAGCCCTGGGGTCGGATTTGGCCCTGGGGTTGAATATGGACCTGGGGCCGGATTTGGCCCTGGGGTCTAATATGGACCTGGGTCCAGATTTGGCCCTGGGGTCGGATATGGACCTGGGGCCGGATTTGGCCCTAGGGTCGAATATGGACCTGGGGATGGATTTGGTCCTGGGGTCTAATATGGACCTGGGGCTAGATTTGGCCCTGGGGTCGGATATGGACCTGGGATCAGATATGGACCTGGGGCCGGATTTGGCTCTGGGGCCGGATTTGGCCCTGAGGCCGGATATGAACCTGGGGTCAGATATGGACCTGGGGTCGGATTTGGCCCTGGGGTTGAATATGGACCTGGGACCGGATTTGGCCCTGGGGTCTAATATGGACCTGGGTCCAGATTTGGCCCTGGGGTCGGATATGGACCTGGGGCCGGATTTGGCTCGGGGGCCGGATTTGGACCTGGGGTCGGATATGGACCTGGGGCCGGATTTGGCCCTGGGGTCGGATTTGGACCTGGGGTCGGATATGGACCTGGGGCCGGATTTGGCTCGGGGGCCGGATTTGGCCCTGGGGCCGGATATGAACCTGGGGTCGGATATGGACCTGGGGCCGGATTTGGCTCGGGGGCCGGATATGAACCTGGGGTCAGATATGGACCTGGGGCCGGATTTGGCCCTGGGGTCGGATTTGGACCTGGGGTTGGATTTAGCCCTGGAGTTGAATATGGACCCAGGGACGGATTTGGCCCTGGGGCCGGATATGAACCTGGGGTCGGATTTGGCCCTGGAGTCGGATATGGACCTGGGGTTGGATATGGCCATGGGGCTGGATTTGGCCCTGGGGTCGGATATGGACCTGGGGTCGAATATGGACCTGGGGCCCGATTTGGCCCTGGGGTCGGATATGGCCCTGGGGTCAAATATGGTCCTGGAGCGGAATATGACCCCGGGGCCGGATTTGGCCCTGGGGTCGGACATGGACCTGGGGCCGGATTTGGCCCTGCGGTCGGATATGGACCTGTGGTCGAATATGGCCCTGGGGTCCGATTTGGCCCTGGGGTCATATATGGACCTGGGGTCGGATTTGGCTCTCGGGTCGGATTTGGCCCTGGGATCAGATATGGACCTGGGACTGGTTGTGGCCCAGGGGCTGGATTTGGCTGTGGGGCTGGATTTGGCTTTGGGGTTGAATATGGCCCCTGGATTGCCTTGATCCAGTTCCCAGGACTCAGGACTCCACCCCAACTTTGGGGACCCCCTCTCCGGTTGTCCATCCCCTCCATTACGGGGCCGAGTACCTCAAATCTACTAGCCCCCACCCCCCAGGTGAAGCCCAGCCCCTAGAACTCAGCCAGGACTTGGTCAATCCTCATGGAATGGAGATGCTACCTCCTTGGGTGGAGAAGGTCGAGGTTGGAGTTGAGGACCAGTGATGTCCCAAGGAAGACCTGGAACAGGTTCCCTAAGAAGGTGGCATCTCCATCTCTAGAGGGTTTGAAGGCCCGGCTTCTCCAAGCTCTGGGTGGGCTGAGTTAAGGTGACGGGCGGAGAAATGGACCGTTGGGGCCAAACCGGGGCTACCACCATGCCCAACGGCAGGACCAACGTTGCCATGGAAATATCTCCCTAGCAACAGGAGCCATGACAACACTGTGGCCTCTCCATCCCTAGAGGTTCCAGGTCCCATCACGACCCCCCGAGAGGACACGTTGTCCCTCCGACATCCCAGAAACCGATTTTGTGGCCGGGAGCCCCTCTGCTGCGGGCGGGGGGGGGGGGGGGAGGGTGCTGAATTAGTCTCCGCCTCAAAGCCGCTAGGTCTTCATGGACGTGGCCTCCAGCCTCCAGCCTTCTGCCACACCGGAGGCTCGGGGAGGCCGCGGGCTAGTCGCCGTGAGGTGCTAACGATAGGAGAGAGGGCTCGAAAATCACGACTGACGTGGAAAAGGTGACTCAGAATGAGGGCTCACCAAAGGAAATGAAGAGGTGGCAGGTGCCAGCCCAACCAAAGGACGTTTTCCTTCATACAGTGCGCCGTTAACCTGTGGAACTCCTCGCCGGAGGAGGTTGCGACGAGCAGGATTGTTCCAAAAAAGAGCTCGATAGATTCATAGCGGTTAGGTCGGATGATGGCTAGTAGTGCGGATGGGTAGGGTCAGTGTCCGTCACCTCTCTGTGTCTGGAAAAGGGGGACAGGAGACGGATCGCGTGGTGATTCCCTGTTGGGTTCACTCCCGCTGGGACACCTGGGATAGGCCTCTGCCGGCAGACAGGACCCTGGGCTAGAGGGACCTTTGGTCTGACCCAGTGTGGCCGTTCTTATGTTCTGAAACGTTGATGGACCTCACCTCCATCAGTGTATCTAGCTCTTTTTTGAAGTCCTGGCCTTCACAACATCCTGGGGCGAGGAGTTCCGCAGGTTGTTAGAAAAACGTCCCTCGGTTTGTTGGCAACCTGCTGCCTCTTCATTTCATTTGGGGACCCCCTCGTTCTTGTGTGATAGGAACACGTCCATAATGTTTCCCAATTTGCTTTCTCCACCCCGATCATGATTTCGTAGCCCTCTTTCCTCTCCCCCCTTCGTCTCCTCTTCTCTAAGCTGAAAAGTCAGGAACTGCCTCTCAGAGCCTTGGAAGAGGAATGGGTGCGGTCCCCGGAGAGGGCAGCCGTAGTTTCCAGAGATTGTCTCCATCATGGCATGCTCGCGGGACAAACTTAGGAGGGCGCAACTCAGTCCAGGTCCAGGAAAACGGGAACCCCTGACCTCCACCAAGCCCCATCTAAACCAACCCTGGTAGATGTCTACAGAATCCCAGAATCCTAGGACAGTAGAACTGGAAGGGACCTTGCGAGGTCATCAAGTCCAGTCCCCTGCGGTCACAGGAGGACCAAACACCATCTAGACCATCCCTGGTAGATGTCTACAGAATCCTAGGACACTGGAATGGAAAGGGACCTCGAAAGGTCATCAAGTCCAGTCTCCTGTCCTTCCAGCAGGACCAAGCTCCATCTAGACCATCCCTGGTAGATGTCTACTGAATCATAGAACACTAGAACGGAAAGGGACCTCGAAAGGCCACCAAGTCCAGTCCCCTGCCCTCCCAGTAGGACTAAACCTCATCTAGACCATCCCTGGTAGATGTCTACTGAATCCTAGGACACTAGAATGGGAAGAGACCTTGCGAGGTCATCAAGTCCAGTCTCCTGCCCTCCTGGTAGGACCAAGCTCCACCTAGACCATTCCTGGTAGATGTCTACAGAATTATAGAACACTAGAACTGGAAGGGACCTCAAGAGGGCATCAAGTCCAGTCCCCTGCCCTCCCAGAAGGACCAAGCCCCATCTAGACCATCCCTGGTAGATGTCTACTGAATCATAGGACAGTAGAACTGGAAGAGACCTCAAGAGGTCATCAAGTCCAGTCCCCTGTCTTTGAGGCCGGACCAAGCTCCATCTAGACCATCCTTGCTAGATGTCTACAGAATCACAGACTCATAGAACACTAGAACTGGAAGGGATGGTCTAGACAGTACTGGGTCCTGCCAGGAGGGCAGGGGTCTGGACTTGATGACCTCTCAAGGTCTCTTCGATGTAGACCATCCCTGGTCAATGTCTACCCAATCTGCTCTTCAATATCTCCAGCAATGGAGACTCTACCATCTTCCTCGGCAATTTCAGCCCCATATCACTTGCCCAGCATGTCCCAGTTGGCTTGGCTTGGCTCGGCGGACCAGCCTGAGGAGGAACATCTGGTGGAAGGGCATCAACCGCCGGGCGAAGGGTCAGCTGCAATTCCTGGGAGCTGCGGGGAGCCAAGGAGCGGGGAGCTGTGGGGTGTAGTGGGATACCTCGATCGTAAGTTGGGGGGGAGGTGAAGGAGTCCCCCCCCCCCCAGGAATGGGGAGGTTAAGCAGGGAACCACTGGGAATGCAGGGCAGATGGGAACGGCGCAGGGTCCTTCAGAGCTGGGAGTTATGGGGTGGGGGTGGAAAAGTCAGGGCAGGGCCAGAGCTGGGAGGAACAGGAAGTCGGGGACAGGAGCTGGGAGATGTGCGGGAGCTCAGAGAATCAGTGTGGGGGGGGGTCAAGAATGGCGGGATGGGGAGAGCAGACAATGCCCTTGGAGGTGTGGGGGGCTGAGGTAAGGGGGCCGGCAGGTGGGCGTGGCTCTTTGTAGGGGATGAGGGAGGGAGCACTCCGGGCAGGGGTGGGGGAAGTGTGGAGGGGGGCTCAGGAAAGTCAGTATGTGGGGGCAGTTCTGGGGGAGTCAAGATGAGTTTTAGGACAGAGGGTGGGGGGAGCAAAAGGTGTTTAGGGGTGATCCTAGCGCCCCAGAAAGACCTACAGAAGCAGTGGGTTGGGCCTGAGAGCCCAGGAGGCCCGGCTTAGCTCGGAGCTGCAGGAAAGAGCAAGGAAGCCATCTTTATGGAGGGCAATCCCTCCCCTATCATCGATTTCCAGCCTTCGACAATTCCTACCCAGCCTGGAAGATAAGTACGGGCGGACATCTCCCCCATGAATGTATCTGGCTCGTTTTCGAACCCGGGTCAAGTCCTGGCCGTCGCCGAAATCCTGCGGCGAGGAGTTCCGCAGGTTGACGCCACGCTGCGGAAAGGGAGACATCCTTTGGCTGGCTTGGAACCTGCTGCCTCATCCTTTCACGGGGTGAGCCCTCATTTTGTGTCTTTTGATTGGCTGAGGCCCAGGCTCATGACCGAGCCCCACAGCACAGTTATAGTAGACGTAGTGAAGAATAACAATGGCACCACATCTCGCCTTCCTGACGAGAGAGGAAAGCCAGAGGCCAAAGGAAGAGCAAATGACTGCTTAGGGGTGAGGCCGTACCTCAGCAGACTTCAGGAGAAGAGCGGTTGCACGGCAGGACCAAGCCACATCTGGACCATCCCCGGTAGATGTCTACCCAACCTGCTCTTCAATATCTCCAATGTCCATCTATGGTCGATGTCTGTAGAATCATTGAATCATTGAATACTAGAACTGGCAGGGACCTTGCGAGGTCATCAAATCCAGTCCCCTGCCCTCACGGCAGGACCAAGTCCCATCTGGACCATCCCTGGTAGATGTCTACCCAACCTATTCTTCAATATCTCCAGTGTCCATTGATGGTAGATGTCTGTAGAATCATCGAATCATTGAATTGGAAGGGACCTTGCGAGGTCATCAAGTCCAGTGCCCTGCCCTCACGGCAGGACCAAGCCCCATCTAGACCATCCCTGGTAGATGTCTACCCAACCTGCTCTTCAATATCTCCAGTGTCCATCGATGGTAGATGTCTGTAGAATCATTGAATCATTGAATACTAGAACTGGAAGGGACCTTGCGAGGTCATCAAGTCCAGTCCCCTGCCCTCACGGCACGACCAAGTCCCATCTGGATCATCCCTGGTAGATGTCTACCCAACCTACTCTTTAATATCTCCAGTGTCCATCGATGGTAGATGTCTATACAATCATTGAATCCTAGGACACTAGAACTGGAAGGGACCTTAAGAGATCATCAAGTCCAGTCCCCTGCCCTCACGGCAGGACCAAGCCCCATCTAGACCATCCCTGGTAGATGTCTACCCAACCTGCTCTTCAATATCTCCAGTGTCCATCGATGGTAGATGTCTATACAATCATTGAATCCTAGGACACTAGAACTGGAAGGGACCTTAAGAGATCATCAAGTCCAGGCCCCTGCCCTCACGGCAGGACCAAACCCCATCTAGACCATCCTTGGTAGATGTCTACCCAACCTACTCTTCAATATCTCCAGTGTCCATCGATGGTAGATGTCTATACAATCATTGAATCCTAGGACACTAGAACTGGAAGGGACCTTAAGAGATCATCAAGTCCAGGCCCCTGCCCTCACGGCAGGACCAAACCCCATCTAGACCATCCTTGGTAGATGTCTACCCAACCTGCTCTTCAATATCTCCAGTAATGGAGACTCCACAACCTCCCTCAGCAATTTCTTCCAGTGTTTCACCATCCGGACAGGTAGGATGTTTTCCAAAATGTTCAACCTCAACCTCCCTTGCTGCAATTGAAGCCCATTGCTTCTTGTCCGATCACCAGAGATCAAGAAGAACAATTTTTCTCCCTCCTCCGTGGAACACTCTTTTCGATACTTGAAAACCGCTATCGTGTCCCCTCTCCATTTTCTCTTTTCTAAACTAACTAACCCCAGTTTTTTCAATCTTCCCTCTTTGGCCATGTCTTCTAGACCTTTCATCATCTTGGTTGCTCTTCTCTGGACCTTCTTCAATTTCTCCCCCTCGTTCCTGAAATGTGGGGCCCAGAACTGGACCCAGTACTCCACCGGAGCGCTAATCTGCGCAGAGCGGAAGAACGACATCTTGTGTCTTGCTCATCACGTTCCTGTGAATGCCACCCTGAACGATGTTGGCCGTTTTTGCAACTGTGTCACCCTATTGTTGCATATTTCGCTTGTGGTCCGCTACGCTTCTTCTGCACAGAGGGCAGAGTTAAGGAGATCTTGTGGCTTCCTTCGCCTATCAGTGTTTGTCTGGCAAATTTCTCCCTCAGTTGCTGTGACCTCCAAACTTCTTCTAACCCTTATAAATGCCAAAAGAAGGCTTTTGCTTTGTCCTTCCATAGGATCAACCATTCAGGGAGCTCACAGCACATTAGAGACAGAATGCTAGGATTGGAGGAGACCTCAGGAGTCATCGAGTCCAGTCCCCTGCCCAAAGTAGGACTCACCCAACTCAATCAACCCAACTAGGGCTTGGTCAAGCCTGGCCTTCAAACCTTCTAGGGATGGAGAGTCCACGGCGTCGTCATGGCACCCGTTGCTAGGGCGATATTTCCATGGCAATGTCGGTCATTCCATTGGGCATGGTGGTAGCCCCGTTTCGGCCCCAACAACCCATTACCCCGCCCGTCACATTAACTCATCCCATCCAAGGCTTGGTCAAGCCATGTCTTCAACACTCTAGGGTTGAAGAGTCCACCACCACCCTAGGGAACCCATGGGATCAATCTCATGGAGTCAGGATGCGTTTGCGAATCCCATCCCTTGGTTTGTTTCGGGGGCTGTCTCTCCAGCGATGAGGGAGCTCTCTCGGGGATGACTAACTCTTCCTGCTGTTTCCATAAACGATCCACCAAGGCAGGTCAAAGAGGACTGGGACAGGTCTCCTCCTACTGAAGAGCTATGACGGCTGTTGGCGTTTTGCCGCGTGCCGCAGGTGAATCATTGGCTCCTATTTGCTCAGCCGAGAAATTGTTCCGTGCCTCATTTGGACACAGAGCAGATATGCACGGGGAATGTGAGTCAACACCTTGTAGCCAAGAAGGCCAATATCGGGGTGCGTTAGTTGGAGATCCAAAGAAGTGATTATTCCCCTTAATTCGGCTCTAGGGAGGCCACCTCTGGAGTGTTGTGTCCAGTTCTGGGCCGCCCGTCCCGGAAAGGAGGTGGACGCATTGGAGAAAGTCCAGCGGAGGGCCATCAAAAGGATTCGGGGGCTGGCGCACGTGACCTCCGAGGAGTAGCAGAAAGATTTGGGCTTGTTTCATCTCCAGATGATTTGAGAGTAGCCTTCAACTCCCGGAAGGGGGGTTCCAACGAGGATGGAGACAGACTGTCTTCGGTGGGGACAGACGACCGAACGAGAAGCCAACGGTCTCAAGTCGCGGTGGGGGAGGTCGCAGTTGGATCTAAGAGGAAACGGTTTCACGAAGAGGATGGAACGGGTGGAATGTCCATCTCGAGAGGTGTTGAAGGCCCAGCTTGACCAATCTTGGGTGGATTGAGTTGGGGTTGGTCCTGCGTTGGGCAGGGGGATGGACGCGATGACTCCTGAGGTCACTTCCTGCCGTGGGAGCCCGTGACTCTGAGCTCCCGCAGGGATTCGTCACGAGATATCCATACACAGTGCTTTTTTTGTGTCGGTACGCAGTACCAGCACGTCCAATCAGAGCTTACCTGGGAAGAACGGAGCGTACCAGCACGTCTGTACGCAAATGCGCGACAGTTGGCTGGGCCACGTCTCTTAAAGGGGCCGCGTCTTTTAAAAGGGCAATTAAAAGGGCAACACCTGCTCTTAAAAGGGCAATTTTTTTTTTTGCCTCAACAACTTTTCCCCGGAGTACCTTAACCCTTTTTTTTAGTTTTGCCCGTTACCTGGGAAGAACGGAGCATACCAGCATGTCTGTATGCAAATGCGCGACAGTTGGCTGGGCCACGTCTCTTAAAGGGGCCACGTCTTTTAAAAGGGCAATTAAAAGGGCAACGCCTGCTCTTAAAAGGGCAATTTTTTTTTTTTTTTGCCTCAACAACTTTTCCCCGGAGTACCTTAACCCTTTTTTTAGTTTTGCCCGTTACCTGGGAAGAACGGAGCGTACCAGCACGTCTGTATGCAAATGCGCGAGAGTTGGCTGGGCCACGTCTCTTAAAGGGGCCGCGTCTTTTAAAAGGGCAATTAAAAGGGCAACGCCTGCTCTTAAAAGGGCAACTTTTTTTTTGCCTCAACAACTTTTCCCCGGAGTACCTTAACCCTTTTTTTAGTTTTGCCCGTTACCTGGGAAGAACGGAGCGTACCAGCACGTCTGTATGCAAATGCGCGAGAGTTGGCTGGGCCACGTCTCTTAAAGGGGGCCGCGTCTTTTAAAAGGGCAATTAAAAGGGCAACGCCTGCTCTTAAAAGGGCAATTTTTTTTTTGCCTCAACAACTTTTCCCCTGGAGTACCGGCACCCTTTTTTTAGTTTTGCCCGTACGTATTCCCCCAGGACATCTCATGAATGGAGTGCATCCAGGAGAAAGCAAGGAATTAAACATGACCGCAGGAGACCCAGGTCTCTCTTTCATTCTCTTTTTCTCTTTTCTCTTTTCTTTTTTCTCTTTTCTCTTTTCTTTTTTCTCTTTTCTCTCTCTTTTACTCTCTTTTCTCTTTTCTTTTTTCTCCTTTCTCTCTCTCTCCGCTGAGAGACCTCCTAGGTCCGTGCTCCCTCGAGGGGTGTGTCCCGAATTCCGATACGGAGGGGGTCGGGGAACCGGGTGGTTGCTCCCTTCAGCCAGGGGACTTCCCGCGGCACGCCGCAGCCCCCTCCGACTCTCCGCAAAGACGAGCCGAGTTCCCGAGAGGAACAGATTTTGGTGGGGCGGTGAGGGAAGCGAGAACCAGGAATAGAAGGCACCCGTGGGCGAGATGTGAGCTCCCTGCCGCCTTCACAGCAACACACCGGCCAACTTTGGAGGCACGCCAGGGGCCGAGACGGCACAGAACCCCCCCGTGCGGCAGGGCAGGGGAGGGGGCCGGCCCCCAGAGGGGTCTGGGGTGTCCATAGAGAGAAAAGCAAGCCGTGGTTTGCAAAAGAGAGCGAGATCGGTCAATTTTGAGCCCAGCTGCGGAGGTACAGAAGGGCAGCTCCGTTCTCGGGGACTTCCACAGCAGGGCATGAAAGCAGCGAATTGTGGGGGGGCTGGGTGGAGGCCTGACCCAGGCATGTCGAAAGGCAGGAGGCCAGAATTTGAAACTGGGACAGAGAGGCCCTCTCAAAGGAGAACACTTCACGGCTGTAGCCTGGATCCCGAGACACACGCACAGGCTGCTATCCGCCCACGCATACCCTAGTGTGCGGAGAAAATATTAGCACTGTCTATCCCAGAAAAACCCTGCGGCGGATCCTTCCTGTGGCCACGGAGGTGAAGCAAATGGGGGATTAGCTGCCTGGATAGACATTTCTCAGGGATGGTCTAGATCGGTGGTTGCCTTTTCGAGCATATGGGCCCCTTTTCAATCTGTTAAAATGTCATGGATCTCCCTGCGGGAGAAAAACAAAAAGAGAGTAAAAGAGAGAGAGAGAGAGAGAAAAAGAGAAAAGAGAAAAAGAGAGTGAAAGAGAGAGAGAAAGGAGAAAAAAGAAAAGAGAAAAGAGAGTAAAAGAGAGAGAAAAAAGAAAAGAGAAAAGAGAAAAAGAGAGTGAAAGAGAGAGAGAAAGGAGAAAAAAGAAAAGAGAAAAGAGAGTAAAAGAGAGAGAAAAGAGAAAAAAGAAAAGAGAAAAAGAGAGTGAAAGAGAGAGAGAAAAGAGAAAAAAGAAAAGAGAAAAGAGAGTAAAAGAGAGAGAGAAAAGAGAAAAAAGAAAAGAGAAAAGAGAAAAAGAGAGTGAAAGAGAGAGAAAGGAGAAAAAAGAAAAGAGAAAAGAGAGTAAAAGAGAGAGAGAAAAGAGAAAAAAGAAAAGAGAAAAGACAGTGAAAGAGAGAGAAAAGAGAAAAAAGAAAAGAGAAGAGAAAAAGAGAGTGAAAGAGAGAGAGAAAGGAGAAAAAAGAAAAGAGAGTAAAAGAGAGAGAGAAAAGAGAAAAAAGAAAAGAGAAGAGAAAAAGAGAGTGAAAGAGAGAGAGAAAGGAGAAAAAGAAAAGAGAAAAAGAGAGTGAAAGAGAGAGAAAGGAGAAAAAAGAAAAGAGAAAAGAGAGTAAAAGAGAGAGAGAAAAGAGAAAAAAGAAAAGAGAAAAGAGAAAAAGAGAGTGAAAGAGAGAGAAAGGAGAAAAAAGAAAAGAGAAAAGAGAGTAAGAGAGAAAAGAGAAAAAAGAAAAGAGAAAAAGAGAGTGAAAGAGAGAGAGAAAGGAGAAAAAAGAAAAGAGAAAAGAGAAAAAGAGTAAAAGAGAGAGAAAAAGGAGAAAAAAGAAAAGAGAACAGAGAGTAGAAGAGAGAGAAAAGAGAAAAAAGAAAAGAGAAAAAGACAGTGAAAGAGAGAGAAAAGAGAAAAAAGAAAAGAGAAGAGAAAAAGAGAGTGAAAGAGAGAGAGAAAGGAGAAAAAAGAAAAGAGAAAAGAGAGTAAAAGAGAGAGAGAAAAGAGAAAAAAGAAAAGAGAAGAGAAAAAGAGAGTGAAAGAGAGAGAGAAAGGAGAAAAAAGAAAAGAGAAAAAGAGAGTGAAAGAGAGAGAAAAGAGAAAAAAGAAAAGAGAAAAGAGAGTAAAAGAGAGAGAAAAGAGAAAAAAGAAAAGAGAAAAGAGAAAAAGAGAGTGAAAGAGAGAGAGAAAGGAGAAAAAAGAAGAGAGAAAAGAGAGTAAAAGAGAGAGAAAAGAGAAAAGAGAAAAAGAGAGTGAAAGAGAGAGATAAAGGAGTAAAAAGAAAAGAGAAAAGAGAGTAAAAGAGAAAGAAAAGAGAAAAGAGAAAAAGAGAGTAAAAGAGAGAGAAAAGAGAAAAAAGAGAGAGAAAAAGAGAAAGACAAAGAGAGAGAAATAAAGAGAAAAGAGAGAGAAAGAAAAAGAGAAAAAAGAAAGAATGAAAAAGTAAAGAAAGAGAAAAGAATAAAGAAAAAAGAAAAAAGGAGAGAGAACAAATAAAAAAGGGAGAGGAAAACAAGAAAAAAGAGAGAAAAAAAGAAAAAAGAGTGAAAAAATAGAGAGAGAGAAAAGAAAAAAGAGAGACAAAAGAGGGAAAGAGGAGAAAAAAGACAAAAGGGAGAGAAAAAGAGAGAGAGAAAAGAGAAAAAGAGAGTAAAAGAGAAAAAAGAAAAGAGAAAAAGAGAGTAAAAGAGACAGAAAAGAGAAAAAGAGAGTAAAAGAGACAGAAAAGAGAAAAAGAGAGAGAAAAAGAGAAATAAAAGAGAGAAATAAAGAGAAAAGAGAGAGAAAGAAAAAGAGAAAAAAGAGAGAATGAAAAAGTAAAGAAAGGGAAAAGAATAAAGAAAAAAGAAAAAAGAAGAGAGAGAGAAAAAAGAGAAAAAAGAAAAAAGAGAGAGGGAAACAAGAAAAAAAGAGAGAGAAAGAGAGAAGAAAAGAGTGAAAAAAGAGAGAGAAAAGAAAAAAGACAGACGAAAGAAAGAAAACGGAGAAAAAAGACAAAAGGGAGAGAAAAAGAGAAAGACAAAGAGAGAGAAAAAATAGAAAGAAAAAAGAAAAAAGAGAAAAGAAAACAGAGAAAAGCGAGCGGAAAAAGAGAAAAAAAGAAAAAAGAGAAAGAGAGAAAAAGCGAAAAAGACAGAGAAAAAAGAGAGAGAAATAAAGAGAGCAAATTGAGAGAGAGAAAAGAGAAAAATGAGAGAAAAGAAAAAAGAGAGAAAAGAGGAAATGAGAGGGAAACAAGAAAAAAGAGAAGGAGAAAAGAGAGAGAAAGAGAAAGAAAAGAGAGAGAAAAAGAGAGAAAGAAAAAAGCAAAAGAGTGAGAGAAACAGAAAGAGAGAAAGAGAAGAAAGAGAAAAAGAGAGGATTGGGTCTGTCGCTGTGGGCCCCATCTTTATTTTTAAACTTCCCACGGACCCCTGGCAGTACCATCGCGGACCACCAGGGGTCCACGGCCCACAGGTTGGGAAAAGACCATCCCTGGTAGATGTCTACCCAACCTGCTCTTCAATCTCTCCAGCGATGGCGACTCCACCTCCTCCCTCGGCAATTTCTTCCCGTGTTTCACCACCCGGACGGGATGTTTTTGCGAATGTCCAACCTCAACCTCCCTTGCTGGATCATGCGCCTTTGTGGGCCAAACCCACTTCCTCAGACGTACTGGAACGGGCTCCCTCAGGAGGCGGTGGATCTGTCTCGCTCTTTTTGGAACCCTGGTCAAGTCCTGGCCTGCACACCGTCCTGTGGCAAGGAGTTCCCCTGGTTAACAGTAGTGCCAAAACAAAGTCCTTTTGTTTGCCTGAAACCTGCTACCTGCATCGGGCCGACCCCTAGTCCTTAACCCATCACCGCTGGACACCTGCAGGTTTTCTTATGGTGGTCTTGTTGGCCTAGTCCTGGGGAGGGGCTAGAGAGACCCAGAATTTAGAATCAACAAGGAAGGCTGGTAACAGACGCGCCTGGGGCCCAGCTGCTTCCCATCTCCCATGGTACCTTGCAGCGCTTCCCCTTTGCCCCAACCCTGCCCCGGCGGCTGTCTAGCTCTTTTTTGTCTAGCCCTAGCCGGCGCCACGTCCTGCGGCGAGGAGTTCCACCGGTTAACAGTGCGCCGCCTGAAGAAAACCTGCCCTTTTCGGAAGCTTTTCCAACACCGAGAGATCTTCCTGGAGAGAAGGCGACCCCATCTGGACACAGCCTTCAAGAGGCGAGCGGCCCACGGTTTTTGGAACATTTGAAGTGTTACATGGATTACGTGCTTTGGGATGGTTCTGAACATTGTGCTCTGGCGTTCCTGTGGCACGCCACGGGACACAGAAATCAACTGCTTTGTGGAGGTGAGGAAAGTTAAGGGAGAAATGCAACCCCCCCCCCCCCCCCAGCCAGAATTTCTATGGAGGAACTAGGGACAGAGGTCAAAACGCCAGAGGTTTGCTGTACCCTCCTGCCGAGATGCCGATGAAGAGCTGGATGGTGACTCTAAAAGGCAGGACTCGGCCAACAAGTCCACCATAAGAAAACCTGCAGGTGTCCAGCGGTGATGGGTTAAGGACTAGGGGTCGGCCCGATGCAGGTAGCAGGTGTCAGGCAAACAAAAGGAAGATTTTTCACTACTGTTAACCAGGGGAACGCCTTGCCGCAGGACGGTGTGAAGGCCAGGACTTGACCAGGGTTCCAAAAAGAGCGAGACAGATCCACCGCCTCCTGAGGGAGCCCGTTCCAGTGCTTTTTCTTCACGCAGTGCACAGTCCACCTGTGGAACTCCTTGCCAAAGGATATCGTGAAGGCCCGGACTTCTTGCTGGAGGACGTTGTGAAGACCCGGACTTCAAGCAGGGCTCAAAAACTGACTAGATACACTAGCAGGTTTCCAAGGAACAAACGGATGCTTTTTTTTTTCATGCAGTGCACGGTCAACCTGGGGAACTCCTTGTTGCAGGACGGTGTGCAGGCCAAAACTTGAACAGGGTTCCAAAAAGAGCGAGACAGATCCACCGCCTCCTGAGGGAGCCCGTTCCAGTGCTTTTTCTTCACGCAGTGCACAGTCCACCTGCGGAACTCCTTGCCAAAGGATATCGTGAAGGCCCGGCCTTCTTGCTGGAGGACATTGCGAAGGCCCAGACTTCTTGCTGGAGGATGTTGTGAAGGCCTGGACTTCAAGCAGGGCTCAAAAACCAACTAGGTACACTAGCAGGTTTCCAAGGAACAAACGGATGCTTTTTTTTTCATGCAGTGCACGGTCAACCTGGGGAACTCCTTGCCACAGGACGGTGTGAAGGCCAGGACTTGACCAGGGTTCCAAAAAGAGCGAGACAGATCCACCGCCTCCTGAGGGAGCCCGTTCCAGTGCTTTTTCTTCACGCAGTGCACAGTCCACCTGTGGAACTCCTTGCCAAAGGATATCGTGAAGGCCCGGCCTTCTTGCTGGAGGACATTGCGAAGGCCCAGACTTCTTGCTGGAGGATGTTGTGAAGGCCTGGACTTCAAGCAGGGCTCAAAAACCAACTAGGTACACTAGCAGGTTTCCAAGGGACAAACGGATGCTTTTTTTTCATGCAGTGCACAGTCAACCTGGGGAACTCCTTGCCGCAGGACGGTGTGCAGGCCAAAACTTGAACAGGGTTCCAAAAAGAGCGAGACAGATCCACCGCCTCCTGAGGGAGCCCGTTCCAGTGCTTTTTCTTCACGCAGTACACAGTCCACCTGCGGAACTCCTTGCCAAAGGATATCGTGAAGGCCCGGCCTTCTTGCTGGAGGACATTGCGAAGGCCCAGACTTCTTGCTGGAGGATGTTGTGAAGGCCTGGACTTCAAGCAGGGCTCAAAAACCAACTCGGTACACGAGCAGGTTTCCAAGGAACAAACGGATGCTTTTTTTTCATGCAGTGCACGGTCAACCTGGGGAACTCCTTGCCAAAGGATATCGTGAAGGCCCGGACTTCTTGCTGGAGGGTGTTGTGAAGGCCTGGACTTCAAGCAGGGCTCAAAAACCAACTAGGTACACTAGCAGGTTTTCAAGGGACAAACGGATGCTTTTTTTTCATGCAGTGCACGGTCAACCTGGGGAACTCCTTGCCGCAGGACGGTGTGCAGGCCAAAACTTGAACAGGGTTCCAAAAAGAGCGAGACAGATCCACCGCCTCCTGAGGGAGCCCGTTCCAGTGCTTTTTCTTCACGCAGTACACAGTCCACCTGCGGAACTCCTTGCCAAAGGATATCGTGAAGGCCCGGCCTTCTTGCTGGAGGACATTGCGAAGGCCCAGACTTCTTGCTGGAGGATGTTGTGAAGGCCTGGACTTCAAGCAGGGCTCAAAAACCAACTCGGTACATGAGCAGGTTTCCAAGGAACAAACGGATGCTTTTTTTTCATGCAGTGCACGGTCAACCTGGGGAACTCCTTGCCAAAGGATATCGTGAAGGCCCGGACTTCTTGCTGGAGGGTGTTGTGAAGGCCTGGACTTCAAGCAGGGCTCAAAAACCAACTAGATATACTAGTAGGTTTCCAAGGAACAAAAGGATGCTTTTTTTCATGCAGTGCACGGTCAACCTGGGGAACTCCTTGCCGCAGGACGGTGTGCAGGCCAGGACTTGAACAGGGTTCCAAAAAGAGCGAGACAGATCCACCGCCTCCTGAGGGAGCCCGTTCCAGTGCTTTTTCTTCACGTAGTGCACAGTCCACCTGCGGAACTCCTTGCCAAAGGATATCGTGAAGGCCCGGCCTTCTTGCTGGAGGATGTTGTGAAGGCCTGGACTTCAAGCAGGGCTCAAAAACCAACTAGGTACACTAGCAGGTTTCCAAGGAACAAACGGATGCTTTTTTTTTCATGCAGTGCACGGTCAACCTGTGGAACTCCTTGCCAAAGGATATCGTGAAGGCCCGGCCTTCTTGCTGGAGGACGTTGTGAAGACCCGGACTTCAAGCAGGGCTCAAAAACTGACTAGATACACTAGCAGGTTTCCAAGGAACAAACGGATGCTTTTTCCCCATGCAGCGCACGGTCAACCTGTGGAACTCCTCGCCCCAGGACTTTAACAGGGTTTAAAAAGAGCCAGATAAATTCATGGAAGGTCCAGCCCTTCTTATTACCCAGGATGGGTAGGAATGATGTCCTTCACCTCTGTTTGTCTGGAAATAGGTGATATGGTGGGGAGGGGGGGCTTTTGTCCAGCAGATGGGGCGGAGGAGAAGCGTGTCCCAGCTGAGATCCGGAAGGGATATTTGGATCCAAGTAGTTCTGAGGGCAGGATGGGGCTGGGAAGTCCTCCGGCCCAGCAGGGCTAGCCTCCAAAACACCTCAGGGATGCTCCTAAGATCTCCGCAACATTTGATGGCATTCCCGCAGCAAGCCTGGAAGCATTTTCAGACCCAAGGCGCTCCCCTGGAAACCTCAACGGGTCCAGACAGACACCATTCCTACGCCATAGACGGACCTCACCTCCACGCATCTATCTAGCTCCTTTCGGAGCCCTGGCGAAGTCCAAGTCGTGCCCGCCTCCTGCAGCGAGGAGTTCCGCAGGTTGACGGTGCGCTGCGGGAAGAACAACTCCCTTCTGTTTGTATTAAACCTGCTGCCTCTTCATTTCCTGGGGTGACCCCTCATCCCTGACCTCCCTAGTCCAGAAATATTCGTGGTCCGGCATGAGTTTAGGGAGCCGGAGGTCCACGTTTCATGATGGTGGCCAACTTTCCCATGGTCTAAAATCCGTCGACAGCCCCCCCGTCTTGGCGCTCAGTGTTCAGGGCTGTGCTTTAGCTCAAATTGAATGTTTTCTCACAGCCCAGCAGGCAGGGGAAGTATCGATCACGTGGCCAGACAATGTGTCTCGTTCGGAACCGGTCGGGCGCCGGATTCGAGAGGTCCCACCCGTCGAAGCCGAATTTGGCTCTGCGCTCTCCCCTTCCGCAACGCCCTTCCTTCGCTGGGCGCTTTGAATCCCAACGGCCTGAAAAGAACAGGCGGGACCCAGCATTCGATTATGACAGCGCTTATTTTCGGCATCTGGGCGAGGCGGGGGGGGGGAGGGGGGTTGGCTGTCCTCCACCGGGAGATGCTAATCACGCCTCCGAAGGTGTCAGCTGTAGGTGTGGGTGAGAACCAAGGAGCCGGGGACGGCAATTAGCATTGCAAATCGCCGTGCTCGTTAGCAAATCGCCTTGCTCCCGCTTTCTAATGTGCTAATAATAAAGTGCGAAGTCTTCGGCAGGCGGGAGGGAGGTGGTGGGGGGGGGGCTGACGGATTGATGTCTTATTCACAAGGGGGCCCCGATAGATATATCGATACGCCGCGCGTCTGCAGCCGGGAGAGATAATTGAAAAGCGAGCGTCTATTGACGTCTGGGCGGCATTTATTTCGCGATGGATAAACCGCTTGGAAACGTGACGGCTTAGTGGCCGCTATGGCCCGTCGTCCGGGTTATAAAAGAGCTTTATGGCGCTAGGAATCCAGGCAGACATCTGTGTCCCCGACTGCAGCCAACGGAGGGAATTGTGAGGTCTATACACAGCCCCCTATGGCAAAGCCAGACCCGAGAAACAAGGCCAACCCGAGAACAACGGACAGCACAGGAGGGGAGAGAGCCAAGTGACATGCTCATGGTGACACCCAACAGACCGGTGAGGAAAGGAGGGCTAGTTTAAGACCATCTGGCAGCACCAGCAAGGGGAGGAGATCCTGGTGATTATAGTGAGATGCCTACAGCACCTGGGGCACTTGTGGGGCTGAGGGCGGGGCTAGAAAGGAGGTGGAACCAATCACACCCAAGGGCTGATTCCATGCCGGCTTCTCCGAGTGGTATTCATATGCTGTCCCTTGTTCTCGGGTTGGCCTTGTTCTCGGGTTGGCCTTGTTCTCGGGTTGGGCTTGTTCTCGGGTTGGCCTTGTTCTCGGGTTGGCCTTGTTCTCGGGTTGGCCTTGTTCTCGGGTTGGGCTTGTTCTTGGGTTGGCCTTGTTCTCAGAGTTGGCCTTGCTCTCAGGATTGGCCCTGTTCTCCGGTTGGCCTTGTTCTCAGGTTGGCCTTGTTCTCATGGTTGTCTCTGTTCTTGGGTTGGCCTTGTTCTCAGAGTTGGCCTTGTTCTCAGGATTGGGCCTGTTCTCGGGTTGGCCTTATTCTCATGGATGGCCTTGTTCTCATGCTTCGTCTTGTTCTTGGGTTGGCCTTGTTCTTGAGTTAGCCTTGTTCTCATGGTTGGCCTTGTTCTCGAGTTGACCTTGTTCTCAGAATTCGCCTTGTTCCCATGCTTGGCCTTGTTCTCATGGTTAGCCTTGTTCTCGGGTTGGCCTTGTTCTTGGGTTGGCCTTGTTCTCGAGTTGGCCTTGTTCTCAGAATTAGCCTTGTTCCCATGCTTGGCCTTGTTCTCATGGTTAGCCTTGTTCTTGGGTTGGCCTTGTTCTCGAGTTGGCCTTGTTCTCATGCTTCGTCTTGTTCTTGGGTTGGCCTTGTTCTTGAGTTAGCCTTGTTCTCATGGTTGGCCTTGTTCTCAGGTTGGCCTTGTTCTCCGGTTGGCCTTATTTTCAGAGTTGGCCTTGTTCTCATGCTTGGCCTTATTCTCGGGTTGGCCTTGTTCTCGAGTTGGCCTTGTTCTCAGAGTTGGCCTGGTTCCCATGCTTGGCCTTGTTCTCCGGTTGGCCTTATTTTCAGAGTTGGCCTTGTTCTCATGCTTGGCCTTGTTCTCGGGTTGGCCTTGTTCTCGAGTTGGCCTTGTTCCCATGCTTGGCCTTGTTCTCATGGTTAGCCTTGTTCTCGGGTTGGCCTTGTTCTCGGGTTGGCCTTGTTCTCAGGTTGGCCTTGTTCTCCAGTTGGCCTTGTTCTCCAGTTGGCCTTATTCTCAGAGTTGGCCTTGTTCTCATGCTTGGCCTTGTTCTCGAGTTGGCCTTGTTCTCAGAGTTGGCCTTGTTCCCATGCTTGGCCTTGTTCTCGGGTTGGCCTTGTTCTCGAGTTGGCCTTGTTTTCATGGTTGGCCTTGTTCTTGGATTGGCCTTGTTCTCGAGTTGGCCTTGTTCTCAGCTTGGCCTTATTCTCATGGATGGCCTTGTTCTTGGGTTTGCCTTGTTCTCATGGTTGGCCTTGTTCTCGGGTTGACCTTGTTCTGGGACTGGCCTTGTTCTTATGGTTAGCCTGGTTCTTGGGTTGGCCTTGTTCTCATGGTTGGCCTTGTTCTCAGATTGGCCTTGTTTTCAGGTTGGCCTTGTTCTCATGGTTAGCCTGGTTCTTGGGTTGGCCTTGTTCTCAGGTTGGCCTTGTTCTCATAGTTGGCCTGGTTCTTGGGTTTGCCTCGTTCTCATGGTTGGCCTTGTTCTCGGGTTGGCCATATTCTCGGGTTGGCCTTGTTCTCATGGTTGGCCTTGTTCTCAGGTCGGTGGACATTTCTCAAACAATTCCCTTCTGGGCCGTGCCATGCCACTTCCACCGTGGACTATACCCTCCTGAAAACATCTATCCTCTCCCCTCTTTTCCAAACGAAACAAGCCCAGTTCCATCAGTCTTCCCTCATCACTCATGTCTCCTAGACCTTTCACCATTTCTATTGCTCTTCTCTAGACCTTCTCCGATTTCTCCACCAGGAGGTTTCTGTAAGGTTTCTTGAGACACAATCTTCTTCTGGGTTCCTCCTGTTTTTCCGACTCGTCTTGGTTCAGGATCCATAGACAGTCGCTCGGTTGTGTCAATTTAGAAGACTATACTTGATGGTAGGCCTTGTTCTTGGGTTGGCCTTGTTCTCTGGTTGGCTTTGTTCTTGGGTTGGCCTTGTTCTCTGGTTGGCCTTGTTCTCATGGTTGGCTTTGTTCTTGGGTTGGCCTTGTTCTCTGGTTGGCCTTGTTCTCTGGTTGGCTTTGTTCTTGGGTTGGCCTTGTTCTCATGGTTGGCCTTGTTCTCATGGTTGGCCTTGTTCTCAGGTTGGCCATGTTCTCATGGTTGGCCTTGTTGTCAACCAATGGGAGGGGATTCGGCCTCTTTTCTGCTGGTTTGGAAGAGAAACAATCCCATTCTAGGCATGCCCCATGGTCCTGGAACAACCCTTACGTTGCCTTAAGTTACGATGAGAAGAATTTGGCGCTCTGATGATTTTAGAGATGCTCTTGTTCAAACAGACATACTCTCAAAAATACAACAGATCTCAGAGTGCAGAATCGACCGCAATATCGGGCCAGCTTGGAAGTGTGTGTTCTTTATTGGATTACCGACCAAATCACGCACAGCACTGTTTCGTAAACTTGTTAAGGCTGAGGAACACGAAACAATAATTTTTTTTATGAGGAACAGAAGGATTTTTTGTTGAGGGGAAAAAAAAGTCACCTGCCCCTTTAAGGGCGGCCATTTTGAACTCTGCTGTTCTCCGCGACATACATCTGACTGCCTCCAACTGTTTAAGAAACACGGATGCACAATCTATCAAGAGAAACTTCAGTCATAGACCTGACTGGAGGTTTTCTACCCCGCGGACAGGGGGGCCAATACATTCAAGCACCAAACTCAAGACGGACCCAGAACGTTGTCGAAACCGTGACGTCGGGAAAAATTCCACGAGCGTATGTCTTAGGACGGCGCTGTCTCGGGGCGGAATTCTTCTGTGATGTCATATCGACACGGCCCTCTAAGGCAGGGGCAGGCAATAATTTTTCACTCCATGATTTTGGGAAGTGGTCGAGGGCCACACTTTTCCAGGATATTAATGGAGGAGATCTGGGATGGAGGTTGGGTGAACTTGCAGGAAGGGACTGGGGTGCAGAAGGGAGACTGGAGTATGGGGAAGGAGGCGGTTGTGACCTAGGGCAGGGGACTGCATGGCAGGGCTTTGGGATGGGACCTAAGGTAGGAGGGGATTGTGATCTGGGGCAGGAGATTGCGGTGCCAGATCTGGGAGGGGGTCTGGGTGTTAGAGGGGGACAGAGGTATGTTGTGAGGGGGAAGAGAGTTGGGGCAGGGACGATCTGGGGGGCCAGAGGCCGGCTGTGGCCAGGAGACTTACCATCCTGCACGCAAACCGGCCTGACTACAGTGCTTGAAACATTTCCCGCCAGCCTGCCTGGCCATGTGCGTCGTGGGGGCCTGGTTCTTCGTGGCTGCCTGTTATTCCAACAAGCAGCACCTGTTGGCTGGTTTCTCACCAGAAATCGGCCACTGGGACTGTGCTGGGGGGAGGGCAGCTACTGCGAGGACCCCATCTGCTCCAGTTTTAAACGAGAAAGGAAACCCGGCAGTCGAGTTTCTGCATGGGGTTCTGGGGCTGCTAGGGAGCCTACCTAGGGCTCTTGCTGCCTCTGAGAGCCGTACATCCGGTCCATGGGCTGTATTTTGCCCAGGCCTATCTAGCTAGCTATCCCCATGCACCCCCCCTCTATCTATCTATCCCCAACCACCCCCTCTATCTATCTATCTATCTATCTATCTATCTATCTATCTATCTATCTATCTATCTATCTATCTATCTATCTATCTATCTATCCCCGCACACTCTATCTATCTATCTATCTATCTATCTATCTATCTATCTATCTATCTATCTATCCACATGCACCCCCTCTATCTATCTATCTATCTATCTATCTATCTATCTATCTATCTATCTATCTATCTATCTATCTATCTATCTATCTATCCACATGCACCCCCTCTATCTATCTATCTATCTATCTATCTATCTATCTATCTATCTATCTATCTATCTATCTATCTATCTATCTATCTATCCACACGCACCCATCTATCTATCTATCTATCTATCTATCTATCTATCTATCTATCTATCTATCCCCACCCACCCCCTCTATCTATCTATCTATCTATCTATCTATCTATCTATCTATCTATCTATCTATCTATCTATCTATCTATCTATCCCCACGCACCCCCTCTATCTATCTATCTATCTATCTATCTATCTATCTATCTATCTATCTATCTATCTATCTATCTATCTATCTATCCCCACCCAC
>NC_134725.1:4255502-4338002 GCF_049634645.1 Pelodiscus sinensis | reverse complement strand
CAATATCTCCAGCCTCCATTGATGGTCGACCTCTGTAAAATCATAGAATCATTGAACAGTAGAACTGGAAGGGACCTCGAGAGGTCATCAGGTCCGATCACCTGCCCTCCCGTCAGGACGAACCACTGTCTAGACCATCTCTGGTAGATGTCTACCCAACCTGATCTTCAATATCTCCAGCGTCCATTGATGGTCGATCTCTATAGAATCATTGAATAGGAGAACTGGAAAGGGCCTTGAGAGGTTAACAAGTTGAGACCCCTGTCCTCCCGGCAGGATGAAGCACCAACTAGACCATCCCTGGTAGACATCTACCCAACCTGATCTTCAGTATCTCCAGCATCCATTGATGGTCGACCTCTGTAAAATCTTAGAATCATTGAACAGTAGAACTGGAAAAGACCTTGCGGGGTCATCAAGTCCAGTCCCCTGCCCTCATGGCAGGACCAAACCCCATCTAGACCATCCCTGGTAGATGTCTACCCAACCTGCTCTTCGATATCTCCAGCGATGGAGATTCTACCACTCCCTTGGCAATTTATTTCCGTGTTCATTCACTGGGAGAGTTGGGAAGTTTTTCCGAATGTGCAACGGGAATGTCTCCAGCTGCGATTTAATTTGTGGGCATTTCCCTGGACTCCGTCATCGTGTTCTGGCCCATCACAAGCATTCCGTAGGCACACTAGTGAAAGGACATTGCCAGAACCACTTCCTGGGAAAGCTGGAGAAAACAAAATTCAAGAAAGAGCCATCGTTGGGATTTAGCCGTGCTCGCAAGGCAGCATCAATATCCAAAAGAGTTCTACTAAGGCCTAGTGGTCAGTCAGCAGAAACACTTCCTACGCTCAGGGCAGTAAGGGCTAGTGGACAGAGTCAGTAGCTAGACTTCCTTCTCTCAGGGCAGTAAGGGCTAGTGGTTAGAGTCAGTAGCTACACTTCCTGCGCTGAGGGCAGTAAGGCCTAGTGGTCAGTCAGTAACTGCACTTCCTACTCTCAGGGCAGTAAAGCCTAGTGGTCAGAGTCAGTAGCTAGACTTCCTTCTCTCAGGGCAGTAAGGGCTAGTGGTTAGAGTCAGACGCAACACACTCTGCTCTCAGGGCAGTGAGGTCTAGTGGTTAGAGTCAGACGCAACATACTCTGCTCCCAGGGCAGTGAGGCCTAGTGGTTAGAGTCAGACGCAACACACTCTGCTCCCAGGGCAGTGAGGCCTAGTGGTCAGAGTCAGACGCAACACACTCTGCTCCCAGGGCAGTGAGGCCTAGTGGTTAGAGTCAGACGCAACACACTCTGCTCCCAGGGCAGTGAGGCCTAGTGGTCAGAGTCAGACGTAACACACTTTGCTCTCAGGGCAGTGAGGCCTAGTGGTTAGAGTCAGACGTAACACACTCTGCTCCCAGGGCAGTGCGGTTTAGTGGTTAGAGTCAGACGCAACACACTCTGCTCCCAGGTCAGTGAGGCCTAGTGGTTAGAGTCAGACGCAACACACTCTGCTCCCAGGGCAGTGAGGTCTAGTGGTTAGAGTCAGACGCAACACACTCTGCTCCCAGGGCAGTGAGGCCTATTGGTTAGAGTCAGTAGCAACACTCTCTGCTCTCAGGGCAGTGAGGCCTAGTGGTCAGAGTCAGACGCAACACACTCTGCTCTAAGGGCAATGAGGTCTAGTGGTTAGAGTCAGACCCAACACACTCTGCTCCCAGGGCAGTGAGGCCTAGTGGTTAGAGTCAGAAGCAACACACTCTGCTCCCAGGGCAGTGAGGCCTAGTGGTCAGAGTCAGACGCAACACACTCTGCTCCCAGGGCAGTGAGGCCTAGTGGTTAGAGTCAGACGCAACACACTCTGCTCCCAGGGCAGTGAGGTCTAGTGGTTAGAGTCAGACGCAACACACTCTGCTCCCAGGGCAGTGAGGCCTAGTGGTTAGAGTCAGACGCAACACACTCTGCTCCCAGGGCAGTGAAGCCCAGTGGTTAGAGTCAGACAAAACACACTCTGCTCTCAGGGCAGTGAGGCCTAGTGGTTAGAGTCAGACGCAACACACTCTGCTCTCAGGGCAGTGAGGCCCAGTGGTTAGAGTCAGTAGGTATCGGCTGCCAATCGGCAGGGGAGTTGGACCCCCCGAAAAATGGGGCCTTTGGGGCAGATCCCCGCTGAGCGAGGGGTGGAGCCCCAATACTGACACGGACCCGGGGCAGAGTATGGGCCTGAGGACCCCTCCCCCATCCCCCTTCGCCCCCAAAAGCGGATACTAAAACTGTGATTAACCACTGCAGACACTAGGCCCTACTGCTCGGAGAGGGGGGCGTGCTGCTACCGGCTCTCACCACCAGGCCTCGCTGCCCTGAGAGCAAGGAGTGTTACTACTCGCTCTGACCACTAGGTCTTACTGCCCTGAGAGCAAGGAGTGTTACTACTCATGCTAACCACTAGGCCCCAGTGCCCTGAGAGCAGGGAGTGTGGCTACTGACTCTAACCACTAGGCCTCACTGCCCTGGGAGCAGGGACTGTTGCTACTTTCTCTAACCACCGGGCCTTACTTCCCTGGGAGCAAAGAGTGTTACTACTCAGGCTAACCACTAGGCCTCACTGCCCTGAGAGCAGGGACTGTTTCTACTGACTGTGACCACTACCCTTTACTGCCCTGGAAGGAGGGCGTTTTGCTACTGACTCTCACCACTAGGCATTACTGCCCTGGGAGCAGGAACAGTTGCTACTGACGGTGACCACTAGGCTTTACTGCCCTGGATAGAGGGAGTGTTGCTACTGACTCTTACCACTAGGAATCACTGCCCTGGGAGCAGGAACAGTTGCTACTGACTGTGACCACTAGGCATCACTGCCCTGGATAGAGGGAGTGTTGCTACTGACTCTCACCACTGGGATTTACTGCCCTGGGAGCAGAGACTGTTTGTACTGACTCTGACCACTAGGCATCACTGCCCTGGGAGCAAGGAGTGTTGCTACTGACTCTAACCAGTAGGCCTTACTGTCCTTAGAGTAGGGAGTGTTGCTACTGACTCTAACCAGTAGGCCTTACTGTCCTTAGAGTAGGGAGTGTAGCTATTGACTCTGACTACTACCCCTTACAGTCCTGGATGGAGAGAGTTTTGCTACTGACTCTCACCACTGGGATTTACTGCCCTGGGATCAGAGACTGTGACCACTAGGCTTTACTGCCCTGGATACAGGGAGTGTTGCTACTGACTCTTACCACTAGGCGTCACTGCCCTGGGAGCAGGAACTGTTGCTACTGACTGTGACCACTAGGCTTTACTGCCCTGGATAGAGGGAGCGTTGCTACTGAGTATAACCACTAGGCCTCACAGCCCTGAGAGCAGGGAGTGTAGCTATTGACTCTGACTACTACCCCTTACAGCCCTGGATGGAGGGAGTTTTGCTACTGACTCTCACCACTGGGCTTTACTGCCCTGGGAGCAGAGACTGTTTGTACTGACTCTGACCACTAGGCATCACTGCCCTGGGAGCAAGGAGTGTTGCTACTGACTCTGACCAGTAGGCGTTACTGTCCTTAGAGTAGGGAGTGTTGCTACTGGCTCTGACCAGTAGGCCTTACTGTCCTTAGAGTAGGGAGTGTTGCTACTGACTCTAACCAGTAGGCCTTACTGTCCTTAGAGTAGGGAGTGTTGCTACTGGCTCTAACCAGTAGGCCTTACTGTCCTTAGAGTAGGGAGTGTTGCTACTGACTCTAACCAGTAGGCCTTACTGTCCTTAGAGTAGGGAGTGTTGCTACTGACTCTAACCAGTAGGCCTTACTGTCCTTAGAGTAGGGAGTGTTGCTACTGGCTCTGACCAGTAGGCCTTCCTGTCCTTAGAGTAGGGAGTGTTGCTACTGGCTCTGACCAGTAGGCCTTCCTGTCCTTAGAGTAGGGAGTGTTGCTACTGACTCTGACCAGTAGGCGTTACTGTCCTTAGAGTAGGGAGTGTTGCTACTGACTCTGACCAGTAGGCCTTACTGTCCTTAGAGTAGGGAGTGTTGCTACTGACTCTAACCAGTAGGCCTTACTGTCCTTAGAGTAGGGAGTGTTGCTACTGACTCTAACCAGTAGGCCTTACTGTCCTTAGAGTAGGGAGTGTTGCTACTGACTCTGAGCACTAGGCTTTACTGCCCTGAGAGCAGGTAGTGATGCTACTGATTCTCACACCCATCTCTACCCCCTCTACTCGCCCCCCCAGCACCCGACTCCGATGAGGCCTTTCCCTTCCCCCCCAGGCACCCCACATGGGCTGTGCCCTTAACTCCCCCCCCCCCCCCGGTAGCCAACTCTGGCTTGGCTTTTCCCTCCCCCACCGAGGCACCGGACTCCGGCTGCAGTGGGAGTAGCTGACAGCGCTGGGGGAGAGCCGCCGGCCGGACCAACGGGTCCCCGACGCTGCCGCACCTCGCGGGAAAAGTAACATTTGCAGGAACGGCCCTTTCATGACTCGGCGTCGCTTCCCCGCGGCGGAAAGCCAAGTGACTATTAACGGGCCCTCGCCTGCCTTCCCTCCCGGCTGCTGAAGGCCGGCGCAAAGGATTAATGAAATCACGAGGCATTGTCCGATCGCGGGAAGCGCGCCCCTTCAAGGTGACGGAGGCCGGGGGCTGCCCCTGTCGAGAAAGCCAGCCCCTTCGGGACTCCGGGATGCGACTGAACGGGCGCGCCCGCAGGGCCGTGTCTAAATCCGGCCCAGACGGCAGCCGACTCCCCCGACAAAGCCGGTGTCTGTCAAGCATTCTTCTCGTGCGGCGATCCGGCCTGACCTTTTTTTCGTATGTGTGTCGTTTTTTTGTCCGGGCGATTTCTCCGGGCCGAGAAAAGTCCCGGCCACGCAGAATACAAAAGGGTCTAGTGAAACTCTAGCTGCTCACCCTGTGTCATCTGCTGTTCCCAAACAAAAGCCTCAGACTCGGGGGCCGGTTTGATGTGGGGCCGCGAGCCACATTTTTCGTTGGCGTGGGGGAGGGGGAGACGCGAAGTTTTCTAGGAGCTGCCGAGCAATTATTCAGCGCTTTCTGCTGTTAACGCTGAACTATGGGAGGATGCCGGGAAAAAAATCTATTATTTATCCAGCTCCCAATAAGAGAGAATGAGAGAGAAAAAAGAGAGGAAAACAGAAAAAGAAAAAAGGAAGGGGGGAAAAGAGAGAGAAGAGAGGGAAAAAAGAGAGGGAAACAAGAAAAAAAAGAGAGAGAAAAGAGCGAGAAAAAAGAAAAAAGAGAGGGGATCAAGGAAAAATGAGCGAGAAAAGAGAGAAAAAAGAGACAGAAACAAGAAAAAAAGAGAGAAAAGAGCGAGAAAAAGGGGAAAAAAGAAAAAGAAGAGGGAAAGAAGAAAAAAGAGAGAGAAGAGAGCGAGAAAAAAGAAAAAAGAGAGGAAAGAAAAAAGAGAGGGAAACGAGAATTAAGAGAGAGAAGAGAGTGAGAAAAAAAGAAAAAAGACAGGGAAACAAGACAAAAGAGAGAGAGAGAGAAGAGTGAGAAAAAAGGGAAAAAAGAAAAAAGCGAGCAAGAAAAGAGTGAGAAAAAAGAAAAAAGAAAGGAAAACAAGGCAAAAGAGAGAGAGAAAAGAGTGAGAAAAAAGGGAAAAAAGAAAAAAGCGAGCAAGAAAAGAGTGAGAAAAAGGGGAAAAAAGAAAAAAGCGAGCGAGAAAAGAGTGAGAAAAAAGAAAAAAGAAAGGAAAACAAGGCAAAAGAGAGAGAGAAAAGAGTGAGAAAAAAGAAAAAAGAAAGGAAAACAAGGCAAAAGAGAGAGAGAAAAGAGAAAGAAGCAAAAAGTGGGGGAAACATGAAAAAAATGAGAGAGAAAAGAGCGAGAAAAAAGGGAAAAAAGAAAAAAGTGAGCGAGAAAAGAGTGAGAAAAAAGAAAAAAGAAAGGAAAACAAGGCAAAAGAGAGAGAGAAGAGTGAGAAAAAAGGGAAAAAAGAAAAAAGTGAGCGAGAAAAGAGTGAGAAAAAAGAGAAAGAAGCAAAAAGTGGGGGAAACATGAAAAAACTGAGAGAGAAAAGAGCGAGAAAAAAGAAAATAGAGAGGGAAACAAGAAAAAAAAGAGAGAGAAGAGTGAGAAAAAAGAGAAAAAAGCAAAAAGCGGTGGAAACAAAAAAATGAGAGAGAAAAGAGCGAGAAAAAAGAAAAAAGAGAGGGAAACAAGAAAAAAGAGAGAGAGAGAAAATGAGAATAAAGAGAAAAAAGAAAAAAGAGAGAGGGAAACAAGAAAAAGAGAGAGAAAAGAGTGAGAAAAAAGAGAGAAAAGAAAATGAGAGGGAAACACAAAAAAAGAGAGAGCGAAAAGAGCGAGAAAAAAGAAAAAGAGGGAAAAAGAGAGAGAGAAACCGAAAACGAGTGAAAAAGAGAAAAAAAGAAACAGCGGGAGAAAGACAGAATAATTCCTTTCCCCAAGCGTTTCAATTTGGAGCGTGGAGAATTCAGCCAACCTGCACATTCAAAGGCCGAACAAAAGAGAAAGGCAGCGCCCTGTGGTCGTTTCGGTTTTGAAAAGACGTGACTAATCATGACCCGGAGGTATTCTCTGAGACCGTTGGATTAGTAAGCTTCTTAAAAGAGAATGATTTTTCCCAACTGGTGATATTAAGCCATGTTGCTATTACAGGACAGGATAAACCTTTCTAGTCCGGCACCCTTGGAGAGAATTTTCTGAATCATGGGAGGTCAATAATGTCTAACGGTGTTACCAACGTTTCCACCGCTTGCTGGGCTCTTAGAAAACATTTTGGGGTAAATTCGAGCTAAATAACAGCCCAGAACACTGAGCGCCAGGATGGGTGGCTGTAAACAAACTTTATGGAACTGCGGGGAAATTTACCAAACCCATGAAAAGCGGACATCCGGCAAACTAAAATTATGCCGGACTACAGAGGTTGCCGGACTGGAGAATTCTGGATTAGAGAGGTTGGACCTGGATTAGTTAAACATTTTCATGAATGACTTGAATCATGGAGTCGAGAGTGCGTATAAAACTTCCCACGTGACCCCACGCAGGAAACGGTTGCAAGCGCTCTGGAGGTCGGACATCCAAAACGACCTTGACCCGTTGGAGAATTGTTCTGACCTCTCTTTTTCTGTCTCGATTTTTTCTTCTCTCTCTCTCTCTCTTCTCTCTCTGGGTATGTCTAGACAACAGGGTTTTGTTGACAGAAGTTTTGTCGACAGATACTGTTGACAAATCTTCTGTCGACAAAGAGCGTCTAGACTACAGCCAGTACGGTCGACAAAGCAAGCCACTTTGTCGACATAACAGTGTGGACGCAAAGGACAGTGTAGATGCAATAATGCCTTCTATCGACAGAACTCTGTCGATAAAAGGCGTTATTCCTCGTAGAATGAGGTTTACATACGTCGACAACTGCTGAGTTTTGTCGACGTTATGTCGACATAACTCAAAGGCAGTGTGGACACAGGTATAGTTTTGTCGACAAAAGTCCACTTTTGTCGACAAAACCCTGTAGTCTAGACACACCCCCTGAGTATGTCTAGACTACAACGTTCTTGCGGGAAAAGTTTCGCAAAATATGCTCTGCATTTTGCGTACCTTTTTCCGCTTTTTTTTTTTGGAAGAGGCTTTTCTAAAATTGGGCCCGTCTACACTGGGCCAAATTTTGGAGAAAACCTCTCTTTCGGAAGGGCCCTTCTTCCTCGTGGAACGAGAAAAACAGGGCTTCCAAAAGAGTGCGTCTGCACTTGCGCCAAAAAAAGCAGACGAGTAAACATGTTCCCTGGATTCAGCAGAGTTTGTTCGGGATACCTTCGGTACCCTGAAAACTCACCATGATCTAGACTTACCTTTTCTTTCTTTCTTTCTTTCTTTCTTTCTTTCTTTCTTTCTTTCTTTCTTTCTTTCTCCTCACCCCCTCTCTTTTTTCTTTTCTCACTCTCTCTTTTTTCTCTTTTTTCTTGTTTCTCTCTCTTTTTTCTCTTTTTTGCTCTCTTTCTTTATTTCTCTTTTTCTCTTTCTCTCTCTCTTTTTCTTGTTTCCGTCTCTTTTTTCTTTTTTCCCTTTATTCTCTCTCCTTTTTTCTCTTTTTTCTTTTCTTTATCTCTCTTTTCTCTCTCCTTTTCTCTCTTTTTCTCTTTCTCTCTCTCTCTTTTTCTTGTTTCCGTCTCTTTTTTCTTTTTTCTCTTTTATTCTCTCTCTTTTTCTTTTTTCTTTTCTCTCTCTCTCTCTTTTCTCTTTTTCTCTCTTTTTCTCTTTCTCTCTCTCTTTTTCTTGTTTCCGTCTCTTTTTTCTTTTTTCTCTTTTATTCTCTCTCTTTTTCTTTTTTCTTTTCTCTCTCTCTCTCTTTTCTCTTTTTCTCTCTTTTTCTCTTTCTCTCTCTCTTTTTCTTGTTTCCGTCTCTTTTTTCTTTTTTCCCTTTATTCTCTCTCCTTTTTTCTCTTTTTTCTTTTCTTTATCTCTCTTTTCTCTCTCCTTTTCTCTCTTTTTCTCTTTCTCTCTCTCTCTTTTTCTTGTTTCCGTCTCTTTTTTCTTTTTTCCCTTTATTCTCTCTCCTTTTTTCTCTTTTTTCTTTTCTCTATCTCTCTTTTCTCTCTCCTTTTCTCTTTTTCTCTTTCTCTCTTTTTCTTGTTTCCGTCTCTTTTTTCTTTTTTCCCTTTATTCTCTCTCCTTTTTTCTCTTTTTTCTTTTCTCTATCTCTCTTTTCTCTCTCCTTTTCTCTCTTTTTCTCTTTCTCTCTTTTTCTTGTTTCCGTCTCTTTTTTCTTTTTTCCCTTTATTCTCTCTCCTTTTTTCTCTTTTTTCTTTTCTTTATCTCTCTTTTCTCTCTCCTTTTCTCTCTTTTTCTCTTTCTCTCTTTTTCTTGTTTCCATCTCTTTTTTCTTTTTTCCCTTTATTCTCTCTCCTTGTTTCTCTTTTTTCTTTTCTTCATCTCTCTTTTCTCTCTCCTTTTCTCCCTTTTTCTCTTTCTCTCTCTCTCTCTTTTTCTTGTTTCCATCTCTTTTTTCTTTTTTCCCTTTATTCTCTCTCCTTTTTTCTCTTTTTTCTTTTCTCTATCTCTCTTTTCCCCCTCTTTTTCTCTTTTTTTCTCTCTCTTTCTTTTTTTCTCTTTTCCTCTCTCTTTTTTTCTCGGTTCCCTCTCTTTTTTCTTTTCTCTCTTTTTCTCTCTTTTTTCTTTTAGTCTCTCTTTTGTTCTTTTTTTTCTCCTGCAGGGAGAAATGCTAACCGATCGAAATGGGGTCCGTATGCTAGAAAAAGTCGGGAACCACTCGTCTACACGGTGCGTGGTCCTACCAGGAGGGCAGGCTCTGGAGGTCTCTTCCCGTTGTAGTACCCTGTGATTCTCTCTGGAAAGGAGGCATCCCCTTATTTTTGGTTGATGTCTCACCTTGCCACAACTTGGGATGACAAACAACATTGCAGAACAGCCCTGGAGGTATATCCACATCTGTGCTCTCCGTGAGCCAGGAGTTTTGACTGCTATCAACCGGCCAAGAGCCAACTGCCTGTTCCACCGTGTATGAATCCCTGGAGACGCATCGCTTGTCCAAATACACGGGCCTCCGGTCATTTTGGCCGCGGGCCTGTCAGATCCTTCCAAGATGACTCGAACCATCTGGACTCTTGTGGAGGATTTGACCCGGGCCGAGAGCACGAGTCTCGCCAAGAAAAACTCATCCCCAATTCCCAGCAGAGATACAATCTGTCCGACACCCGGCCCGGCTGCCAATTTCTTGCTAAAAGCCCGTCCGTGCGATAGGCGAATGAGCGGGGGATGGGGCGGGCAAGCTGCGATTGGCTGTTCTTCCGATCGGGGCCGTTCCTTTTGGCCGGCTTCCCCCCACCGGCCAGGACTTGGCAGAGCGAGGACTTGTGACCAGGCCTGGCAGGAGACTCCCCGCTGCTTTTGGCAAGGGGAGTCGGAAACCTTGGCGGAAGCCGTCAAGATTGTGAATAATAACCTCTGGGTTGCGCGCCAAGGCTGCGCGGGGTTGGCTGAGAGGACTGGCATTAATCATCGGGCTCAGGAGTCACCTCAGAAGCAGGGCCAACCGCGACTCCATCCTCCCAGCCAAGGGGTGGTCAAGCCGGGCCTTCAAAACCTCTAGGGATGGAGAGGCCACGGTGTTGTCATGACACTAAGTCATCTCAGCCATAGCTTGGTCAAGCCGGGCCTTCAAAACCTCTAGGGATGGAGAGGCCACGGTGTTGTCATGACGCTAAGTCACCTCAGCCATAGCTTGGTCAAGCCGGGCCTTCAAAACCTCAAGAGATGGAGAGGCCTCGGTGTTGTCATGACGCTAAGTCACCTCAGCCATGGCTTGGTCAAGCCGGGCCTTCAAAACCTCAAGAGATGGAGAGGCCTCGGTGTTGTCATGACGCTAAGTCACCTCAGCCATAGCTTGGTCAAGCCGGGCCTTCAAAACCTCAAGAGATGGAGAGGCCTCGGTGTTGTCATGACGCTAAGTCACCTCAGCCATGGCTTGGTCAAGCCGGGCCTTCAAAACCTCAAGAGATGGAGAGGCCTCGGTGTTGTCATGACGCCCGTTGCTAGGGAGACATTCCCACGGCAACGTGGGTCATGCCGTTGGGCAGGGTGGTCGCCCCGTTTCGGCCCCAACGGCCCATTTCCCCGCTCTTCACGCTAAGTCATCTCAGCCATGGCTTGGTTACATTGGGCCTTCAAAACCTCAAGAGATGGAGAGGCCATGGTGTTGTCATGGCGCCCGTTGCTAGGGAGACATTCCCACGGCAACGTGGGTCATGCCGTTGGGCAGGGTGGTCGCCCCGTTTCGTCTCCAATGGCCCATTTCCCCGCTCTTCACGCTAAGTCACCTCAGCCATGGCTTGGTTACATTGGGCCTTCAAAACCTCAAGAGATGGAGAGGCCTCGGTGTTGTCATGACACCCGTTGCTAGGGAGACATTCCCACGGCAACGTGGGTCATGCCGTTGGGCAGGGTGGTCGCCCCGTTTCATCTCCAATGTCCCATTTCCCCGCTCTTCACGCTAAGCCATGGCTTGGTCAAGCCGGGCCTTCAAAACCTCAAGAGATGGAGAGGCCATGGTGTTGTCATGACGCCCGTTGCTAGGGAGACATTCCCACGGCAACGTGGGTCATGCTGTTGGGCAGGGTGGTCGCCCCGTTTCGTCTCCAACGTCCCATTTCCCCGCTCTTCACGCTAAGTCATCTCAGCCATGGCTTGGTTACATTGGGCCTTCAAAACCTCAAGAGATGGAGAGGCCTCGGTGTTGTCATGACGCCCGTTGCTAGGGAGACATTCCCACGGCAACGTGGGTCATGCCGTTGGGCAGGGTGGTCGCCCCGTTTCGGCTCCAACGGCCCGTTTCCCCGCTTGTCGCCCTAAATCGTCCCAGCCAGGGCTTGGTCAAGTCGGGCCTTCAAGACCTCTAGAGATGGAGACTCCACCACCTCCTAGGGAACCCGTTCTAGAGCTTCCCGACCCTCCTAGAGCAGGAGACGAGAAATGCCACCGACGTCCGTGGCATCCTGGATCTTGATACCATGGAGATACGATTCACCAGTTTTTCTTCGCTCAGCACGCGGTCAACCTGCGGAACGCCTCGCTGCAGGATGTGGGGAATAGGAAGCAGGTTGGAACCAAACCAAAGGAAGTTTTTCTTCACGCAGCGCACAGGCAACCTCTGGAACTCCTCGCCGGAAGATGTGGGGAATAAGTAGCAGGTTGAAAACAAACCCAAGGAAGTTTTTCTTTACGCAGCACAGTCAAACTGTGGAACTCCTCGCTGGAGGATGTGGGGAACAGGTAGCAGGTTGAAAACAAACCCAAGGAAGTTTTTCTTTACGCAGCACAGTCAAACTGTGGAACTCCTCGCTGGAGGATGTGGGGAATAGGTAGCAGGTTGAAAACAAACCCAAGGAAGTTTTTCTTTACACAGCACAAACTGTGGAACTCCTCGCTGGAGGACGTGGGGAATAGGAAGCAGGTTGAAAACAAACCCAAGGAAGTTTTTCTTCACGCAGCGCAGTCAACCTGTGGCACTCCTAGCTAGAGGATGTGAGGAATAGGAAGCAGGTTGAAAACAAACCAAAGGACGTTTTTTTTCATGCAGCGCACAGTCAACCCGTGGAACTCCTCGCCGGAGGATGTGGGGAATAGGAAGCAAGTTGAAAACAAACCAAAGGAAGGTTTTCTTCACATAGCGCACAGTCAACCTGTGGAACTCCTTGCCGGAGGATGTGGGGAATAGGTAGGAGGTTCAAAACAAAGCCAAGGACGTTTTTCTTCATGCAGCGCACAGTCGACCTGTGGAACTCCTCGCCGGAAGATGTGGGGAATAGGAAGCGGGTTGGAAACAAACCAAAGGAAGTTTTTCTTCATGCAGCGCACAGTCAACCCATGGAACTCCTTGCTGGAGGATGTGGGGAATAGGTAGCAGGTTGGAAACAAACCAAAGGAAGTTTTTCTGCACACAGAGCACAGTGAACCTGTGGCACTCCTCGCTGGAGGATGTGGGGAATAGGAAGCAAGTTGAAAACAAACCAAAGGAAGTTTTTCTTCACATAGCGCACAGTCAACCTGTGGAACTCCTTGCCGGAGGATGTGGGGAATAGGTAGGAGGTTCAAAACAAAGCCAAGGACGTTTTTCTTCATGCAGCGCACAGTCGACCTGTGGAACTTCTTGCTGGAGGATGTGGGGAATAGGTAGCAGGCTGAAAACAAACCAAAGGAAGTTTTTCTTCACATAGCGCACAGTCAACCTGTGGAACTCCTCGCCGGAAGATGTGGGGAATAGGAAGCGGGTTGGAAACAAACCAAAGGAAGTTTTTCTTCATGCAGCACACAGTCAACCCATGGAACTCCTTGCTGGAGGATGTGAGGAATAGGAAGCAGGCTGAAAACAAACCAAAGGAAGTTTTTCTTCACATAGCGCACAGTCAACCTGTGGAACTCCTCGCTGGAGGATGTGGGGAATAGGAAGCAAGTTGAAAACAAACCCAAGGAAGGTTTTCTTCATGCAGTGCACAGTCAACCTGTGGAACTTCTTGCTGGAGGATGTGGGGAATAGGTAGCAGGCTGAAAACAAACCAAAGGAAGTTTTTCTTCACATAGCGCACAGTCAACCTGTGGAACTCCTCGCTGGAGGATGTGGGGAATAGGTAGCAGGTTCAAAACAAAGCCAAGGAAGTTTTTCTTCATGCAGCGCACAGTTGACCTGTGGAACTCCTCGCTGGAGGAGGTGGTGAAGACCAGAACTTAAACAGGGTTTAAACAAGAGCTAGATATATTCATGGAGGTGAGGTCCATCAATGCCTATGTGCCAGGATGGGTAGGAATGGTGTCCCTAGCCTCTGTTTGCAACTCTGAAAGACCTCCCATCCAGCCAGCCGTTCTTCCTGGTTCATTCCTCCCGCAATCACATATGCTCATGAATCTCCTCAGCTTTGGAGAACCAGCTCTTTGGACACCCCACGTCTGGCGGGACAGCCCCGTTGGCCTGCAGTGACTGCCGGGAGCTCACAAACCTTTGTAGACCACAGCCAACTTCCAGTCTGGGGCATAGTAGGAGGGGCCTGACGCCACTTCCGTTGCCCTGCTCTGGAAAATCATCCACCGTTTGTAATAACGCCAGGGAGGCTAAAAATGCCACTGTGGGACCCATGTTCCCTAACGCAAGAACAAGGCGTCACCCAATGAAATAGGCAGCAGGTTTAAAACCAAGCAAAGGAAGTTTTTCATCATGCGGCGCACCGTTCACCTGTGGAACTCCTCGCCACAGGATGCGGGGAAGGCCAGGACTTTAACAGCGTTCACAAAGGAGCTGGCTGAATTCATGGAGGACAGGGCTGTCAATACATATCAGCCGGGATGGGTAGGGGTGGCGTCCCGAGCCTCTGTTTGTCTGGATTTGGGTGACAGGAGAAGGATCACTTGATGGTTCCCTGTTCGGTTCACTCCCTCGGGGCACCTGGCGTTGGCCACTGTCAGCAGACAGGACACTGGGCTAGATGGACCTTTTCTTCACTCGGCACTTGGTTAACCTGTGGAACTCCTTGCTGGAGGATGTGGTGAATAAGTAGCAGGCATGAAAATACCCAAGGAAGAAGTTGTTAAATGAAGCAAATTGCCTGTTCTCCACCTTATCCAGCCCTTCCAGACCCAGGGGAATGGTTCCCCTTCTAGGAGTCGGCTGGCCCTAGGGGTGTTGCCCGTTGGACTCAGTTCTTCATGGAACATGCAGCTCTTCCCCCTGCCCCTTCTTGCCCTGGGGTAGGACACCATAACCATCCTTGGATGCCCCGGTGCATTGATGGACCTAACCTCCATGAATATATCTAGCTCCTGTTTAAACCCGGTTCAAGTCCTGGTCTTCACCACCTCCTCCGGCGAGGAGTTCCACAGGTCAACTGTGCGCTGCATGAAGAAAAACGTCCTTGGCTTTGTTTTGAACCTGCTACCTATTCCCCACATCCTCCGGCGAGGAGTTCCACAGGTCAACTGTGCGCTGTGTGAAGAAAAACTTCCTTGGCTTTGTTTTGAACCTGCTACCTATTCCCCACATCCTCCGGCGAGGAGTTCCACAGGTCAACTGTGCGCTGCGTGAAGAAAAACGTCCTTGGCTTTGTTTTGAACCTGCTACCTATTCCCCACATCCTCCGGTGAGGAGTTCCACAGGTCAACTGTGCGCTGCGTGAAGAAAAACGTCCTTGGCTTTGTTTTGAACCTGCTACCTATTCCCCACATCCTCCGGCAAGGAGTTCCACAGGTCGACTGTGCGCTGCATGAAGAAAAACGTCCTTGGCTTTGTTTTGAACCTGCTACCTATTCCCCACATCCTCCGGCGAGGAGTTCCACAGGTCGACTGTGCGCTGCATGAAGAAAAACTTCCTTGGCTTTGTTTTGAACCTGCTACCTATTCCCCACATCCTCCGGCGAGGAGTTCCACAGGTTGACTGTGCGCTATGTGAAGAAAAACTTCCTTTCGTTTGTTTCCGGCCTGCTACCTATGCCCCAGGTGCAGCATATGCTGGCTGTCAGAAACAGCGGAAGCTGTTCCCCCGTGTCAACTGCCCGGGGAGAGCTTCCTAGCTAAGACCTAGCCTGCTTCCCTTGAGCACCCTGTTGAAACGGGCGGGCTACATCAAGGAGAACAAGGATTTAAAAGGCAGCTGATCTGTGATGAGAGTGGCATCATGCCAGATATTATGGGAGGAAGGTGGGGGGGGCGTCAGCGAGGGGTGGTCCTGTACCCCTATCTCCATCCGAGTGTGACTCTCAGCTAGCAGTTGAAATAGAAGCATTATTTGTGCACAGGGATACAGCGTGGAACAGATATGAAGCACAGGCAGCAGGAACCGACTGTACAATCCATCTTGCTCCCCATCACCCCCAAACAAGAAGCTAGGGACACCCTTCCTCCCCATCCGGGCGAATACGTCTCGATGGACCGAACCTCCACGAACGTATCTAGCTCTTTTCGGAGGGCTGTTCAAGTCCCGGTCTTCCCCACCTCCTCCGGCGAGGAGTTCCACAGGTTGGCGCTGTTTCAAAGCTGCTGCCCGGGGTGACCCCTCGTTCTTACATCATGGGAACAAGTAACTAACTTTCCTTATTCACTTTTCCCACGCCACGCATGCTGTTACAGACCTCTCTCCTATCTCTCCTCAGTCTCCTCTTTTCCAAGCTGAAAAGTCCCCGTCTTTTTAAGCTCTCTTCATACGGGACCCGTTCCTTTCAGTTGCCCTTTTCTGATCCTTTTCCAAGGCCAAGAGAACTTTTCGGAGACGAGGCGCGCACATCTGTACGAAGTATTCAAGAGGGAGGCGTCCCATGGTTTTCTACAGAGGCAATACGATATTTTCGGTCTTATTCTCGCTCCCTTTTTTAATGATGCATCACATGCTGTTTGCTTTTTGACGGCCGCTGCCCACTGAGCGAATGCTTTCAGAGAATGATCTACAGTGACTCCAAGCTCTCTCTCGTGAGGAGTTGTAGCTAAATTAGTCCCCGTCATGTTGTACGTGTAATTGACGTTATTTTCTCCAATGTGCCTTACTTTGCATTTATCAGCATGAAATTTCGTTTTCCATTCGTTGCTCATTCACTTAGGCTACGTCTAGACTGGCACGATTTTCCGGAAATGCTTTGAACGGAAAAGTTTTCCGTTCAAAGCATTTTCGGAAAAAGCGCGTCTAGATTGGCAGGATGCTTTTCCGCAAAAGCACTTTTTCCGGAAAAGCGTCCGTGGCCAATCTAGACGCGGTTTTCCGCAAAAAAAGCCCCGATCGCTATTTTCGCCATCGGGGCTTTTTTGCGGAAAACAGTACTGTGCTGTCTACACTGGTCCTTTTGCGCCAAAGTCTTTCGGAAAAAGACTTTTGCCCGAACGGGAGCAGCGTAGTATTTCCGGAAAAGCACTGATGATTTTATATGAGATCGTCAGTGCTTTTCCGGAAAATCAAGCGGCCAGTGTAGACAGCTGGCAAGTTTTTTCGCAAAATCAGATGATTTTGCGGAAAAACTTGCCAGTCTAGACACAGCCTTAGGGTATGTCCACACTCGCTTCCTAGTTCAAGCTAGGGATGCAAATGTAGCCGACCGAAATTGCTAATGAAGTGGGGATTTAAATATCTCGTGCTTCCTTAGCTTAATCTCACCCGCGTGGTATTCTGCTCAACAGCTGATTTGAACCAGGAAGTACGTTCCGGGACACGTTAGTTTGAATCAAGCCCCTTGGTTTGAACTAACATTACTCCTCTTTTTTTGAGAGAGAAAGAGAGACAACAGAGAGACAAAAAGAGAGAGAAAGAAAGAAAGAAAGAAAGAAAGAAAGAAAGAAAGAAAGAAAGAAAGAAAGAAAAAGAGAGAGAAAGAGAGACAAAGAAAAGAGAGAAAAAAGAGATTGAAAAAGAGAGAAAAAAAGAGCAAGAAAAAAGAGAAAAATGAGAGGGAAACAAGAAAGAAAGAAAGAAAGAAAGAAAGAAAGAAAGAAAGAAAGAAAGACAAAGAAAAGAGAGAAAAAAGAGATTGAAAAAGAGAGAAAAAAAGAGAAAAAAAGAGCAAGAAAAAAGAGAAAAATGAGAGGGAAACAAGAAGAAAGAAAGAAAGAAAGAAAGAAAGAAAGAAAGAAAGAAAGAAAGAAAGAAAGAAATGAGAGAGAAAAGACAGAAAGACAAAAAGAAAAAAAAGAGAGAGAAAAAAGAGAAAGAAAAAGAAAAAAGAGAGAAAAAGAGAGAGAGAGACAAAGAAGAGAGAGGGAAAAAGAAAAAAGAGAGAAAAAAGAGCAAGAAAAAAGAGAAAAATGAAAGAGGGAAACAGAAGGAGAGAGAAAGAAAAATTAGTGAAAAAAAGAGAAAAGAAAAAAGAGAGAAAAAGAGAGAGAAAGAGAGACAAAGAAGAGAGAGAAAAAAGAGATTGAAAAAGAGAGAGAAAAAAGAGCAAGAAAAAAGAGAAAAATGAGAGGGAAACAAGAAGAAAGAAAGAAAGAAAGAAAGAAAGAAAGAAAGAAAGAAAGAAAGAAAGAAAGAAAGAAAGAAAGAAATGAGAGAGAAAAGACAGAAAGACAAAAAGAAAAAAAAGAGAGAGAAAAAAGAGAAAAAAGAGAAAGAAAAAGAAAAAAGAGAGAAAAAGAGAGAGAAAGAGAGACAAAGAAGAGAGAGGGAAAAAGAAAAAAGAGAGAAAAAAGAGCAAGAAAAAAGAGAAAAATGAAAGAGGGAAACAGAAGGAGAGAGAAAGAAAAATTAGTGAAAAAAAGAGAGAAAAGAAAAAAGAGAAAAATGAGAGAGGGAAACAGGAAAAGAGAGAGAGAGAGAAATAGAGAAAAAGAGAAAGAGAAAATAAAAGAGATAAACGGAGAGAAAAAAGAGAGAGAGAAAAAGAGAAAAAGGAGCAAGAAAAAAAGAGAAAAACGAGAGAGAGAAACAGGAAAAGGGAGAGAGAGAGAAAGAGAGAAAAAGAGAAAGAGAAAGAATAAAAGAGATAAACGGAGAGAAAAAAGAGAGAGGGGAAAAGAGAAAAGAGAGAAAAAGAGCAAGAAAAAAGAGAAAAATGAGAGAGGGAAACAGAAAGAGACAGAAAGAAAGATGAGTGAGAAAAAAGAAAAGAGAGAAAAGAAAAAAAGAAAAAAGAGAGAGAGGGAAACAGGAAAAGGGAGAGAGAGAGAGAAAGAGGGGGAAAAGAGAGAAAAAGAGAAAGAAAAAGAAAAAACAGATAAACAGATTAAAAAGAGAGAGGGGAAAAAGAGAAAAGAAAAAAAAGAGAGAAAAAAGAACAAGAAAAAAGAGAAAAATGAGAGAGGGAAACAGAAAGAGAGAGAAAAATGAGCAAGAAACAAGAGAAAAGAAAAAAAGAGAGAAAGAGAGAGAGGGAAACAGGAAAAGGGAGAGAGAGAGAGGGGGGGAAAGAGAGAAAAAGAGAAAGAGAAAGAAAAAAGAGATAAACAGAGAGAAAAAAGAGAGGGAAAAAGAAAAAAAGAGAAAAACTAGAGAGGGAAACAGAAAAAGAGAGAAAGAAAAATGAGCGAGAAAAAAGAAAAAAGACAGAAAAGAAAAACGAGAAAGAGGGAAACAAGAAAAGAGAGAGAGGGAAAAAGAGAAAGCGAAAGACAAAGATAGAGAGAAAAAAGAGAGAGAAAGAGAAGGTTCAGGTCCACTGCGGTGGGCCCAGACCTAATTTTTAAACTTTCCAGGGACCCCGGCAGTCCTACTAGACCACAGGTTGGGAACGGCTGCTCTAGACAAACCCAACCCGGTGAGATCGAGCACACAAACTCTGGTAACACGCGGCGATTCAGGTGGCTAAGCCAAGCTGCCCCGACGTCGGAGGCCGAAAGAACCGAGTTTCGCCTCGCCTGGCGAAGGGCCGGGAGAACCAAACGCATCCGGGGAGGGAGAAGCGCTATCGACGCTCCAGGACGACGTTGGCACGGGAATGAACCGGCCGTGACTAGGTCTTGGCTGGAAGCTTTCTATCCATCAGCGGAAGAAAGTTCCGGATCAGCCACCTACTGGGAGGGGTGGGGCAGATGCTGTCACTGGATTAACGAGCGATCTTGAAGGAAATTCAATTGATCTCGGCAGCTTGGCACGGCAGGAGGCAGGACTCGCACGAGAAGCCACGTGCAGGGAGGCAGAAGGTCCCACGAGGCTCCCAGAGATGTCACCAAAAGGGGAGGTGCCACCGCAAGCCCCGCCCACGAGACCTGATTGACAGGTCAAATGCCCGAATTTAATCCCGGGGCCTGCCCCAGGAATTTACCAGCTACGGCGACTCGTCGGGTGTCGGTCTTAGATCCCAATTGCCCACGTCTGATCTCCGTTGGCCGGACTTGAACGTCCACCAGCTCCAACTTGGTGTCTCCCGTCCTTCGTGGGCAAATCTCCTCCCCGGGATGTCCCCTCGCCAGGACTGCCTGAGACCTTGTCTTAGGCCCGTCCCATCTCAGGCTGGAGGGGTCAGGAAGGGGTGAACTTCCTCCCGAAAGTTTTGTCTCGCTTGATGTTTGTTTTGTCTCCTTCTTCAAGAAGCGTCGGCCAAGACTGGAGACGGGACCTAGGCTGAGGTGGCGCTGAGCGTGAGCTCTCTCTGCTTGCTCTTCTCCACCGCGCCGGGTCCCGCCGGTGGCCGTCCGTGCAATTGGCTGCACGAGCATTTCACACCCTCTCGCACGAGGATTTGTTTTCAACCCTTCCGGCCATCGGCAGCTCTTCTCCCCCTTCCGCCCCATCTCGCTCGGTGATTTCGGGGTCACCCAGTACGGCTCCTTCCGGGAACACCTGGATCTTCACGAAGGGATCGTTAACGGCGGCGCGACGAAACCGTCCCGGAAATCCCAGCGAACGCCGCACAGCTCCAAGGCAGGAGGGCCGCCGGGTCCCGTGGGAAGGCGGGGCGGTGTCTCCCATGACGGGGATCCGTTGAGTCATGGGGGAACCGGGACCAGGTCGTTCCACCCGGCGCGCCGCGGCGTGTCGCTGAGGCAGATCTTTTCGGGAGATTCGTGTCTGGATTGGGAGGCGCCACGTGGTGGACGATCCGCCACGTGCCTTGCGGACTCCTTCCCCTCGCTAATTACCTCCCCGGCAAAAACGAGGGGCTTTGTCTAGCTCGCGGACGGGGCGCGAAGGGGCCGGATCTGGAGAAATCCGAAATTCATGAAGTGGCCGAATGTTAAAAACTATTGGCCACGCCGGCCTACCGCCGGCATCCCCCCCGCACCTACTCAGCACCTCAGCGACCTGGCCCCATGACACGTGGCCTGGCTCCCAGCCCTGTGCTCTAACCACTAGTCCCCACTGACCTCCTCTAACCATTAGTCCCTGCACCCCTCTGGCTCTGCATCCCCACCCCTGTACCCCCACACTGTTCCCTGCACCCCTCTGGCTCTGCATCCCCACCCCTGTACCCCCACACTGTTCCCTGCCCCCCTCTGGCTCTACATCCCCACCCCTGTACCCCCACACTGTTCCCTGCACCCCTCTGGCTCTACATCCCCACCCCTGTACCCCCACACTGTTCCCTGCACCCCTCTGGCTCTACATCCCCACCCCTGTACCCCCACACTGTTCTCTGTACCCCTCTGGCTCTGCATCCCCACCCCTGTACCCCCACACTGTTCCCTGCACCCCTCTGGCTCTACATCCCCACCCCTGTACCCCCACACTGTTCCCTGTACCCCTCTGGCTCTGCATCCCCACCCCTGTACCCCCACACTGTTCCCTGCATCCCTCTGGCTCTGCATCGCCACCCCTGTACCCCCACACTGTTCCCTGCACCCCTCTGGCTCTGCATCCCCACCCCTGTACCCCCACACTGTTCCCTGCACCCCTCTGGCTCTGCATTGACACCCCTGTACCCCCACACTGTTCCCTGCACCCCTCTGGCTCTGCATCCCCACCCCTGTACCCCCACACTGTTCCCTGTACCCCTCTGGCTCTGCATCCCCACCCCTGTACCCCCACACTGTTCTCTGTACCCCTCTGGCTCTGTATCGATACCCCTGTACCCCCACACTGTTCCCTGCACCCCTCTGGCTCTGCACTGCCACCCCTGTACCCCCACACTGTTCCCTGTACCCCTCTGGCTCTGCATCCCCACCCCTGTACCCCCACACTGTTCTCTGCACCCCTCTGGCTCTGCACTGCCACCCCTGTACCCCCACACTGTTCCCTGCACCCCTCTGGCTCTGTATCACCAGCCCTGTACCCCCACACTGTTCCCTGCACCCCTCTGGCTCTGCATCCCCACCCCTGTACCCCCACATTGTTCCCTGCACCCCTCTGGCTCTGCATCACCACCCCTGTACCCCCACACTGATCCCTGTACCCCTCTGGCTCTGCACTGCCACCCCTGTACCCCCACACTGTTCCCTGTACCCCTCTGGCTCTGCACTGCCACCCCTGTACCCCCACACTGTTCCCTGTACCCCTCTGGCTCTGCATCGCCAGCCCTGTACCCCCACACTGTTCCCTGCACCCCTCTGGCTTTGCATCACCACCCCTGTACCCCCACACTGTTCCCTGCACCCCTCTGGCTCTGAATCGCCACCCCTGTACCCCCACACTGATCCCTGCACCCCTCTGGGTCTGCATCCCCACCCCTGTACCCCCACACTGTTCCCTGCACCCCTCTGGCTCTGCATCCCCACCCCTGTACCCCCACACTGTTCCCTGCACCCCTCTGGCTCTGCATCCCCACCCCTGTACCCCCACACTGTTCCCTGCACCCCTCTGGCTCTGCATCGACACCCCTGTACCCCCGCACTGTTCCCTGCACCCCTCTGGCTCTGCATCCCCACCCCTGTACCCCCACACTGTTCCCTGCACCCCTCTGGCTCTGCATCGCCACCCCTGTACCCCCCACACTGTTCCCTGCACCCCTCTGGCTCTGCATCCCCACCCCTGTACCCCCACACTGTTCCCTGCACCCCTCTGGCTCTGCATCGCCACCCCTGTACCCCCACACTGTTCCCTGCACCCCTCTGGCTCTGCATCACCACCCCTGTACCCCCACACTGTTCCCTGCACCCCTCTGGCTCTGCATCACCACCCCTGTACCCCCGCACTGTTCCCTGCACCCCTCTGGCTCTGAATCCCCACCCCTGTACCCCCACACTGTTCCCTGCATCCCTCTGGCTCTGCATCCCCACCCCTGTACCCCCACACTGTTCCCTGCACCCCTCTGGCTCTGCATCCCCACTCCTGTACCCCCACACTGTTCCCTGCACCCCTCTGGCTCTGCATCCCCACCCCTGTACCCCCGCACTGTTCCCTGCACCCCTCTGGCTCTGCATCCCCACCCCTGTACCCCCGCACTGTTCCCTGCACCCCTCTGGCTCTGCATCCCCACCCCTGTACCCCCGCACTGTTCCCTGCACCCCTCTGGCTCTGCATCCCCACCCCTGTACCCCCACACTGTTCCCTGCACCCCTCTGGCTCTGCATCCCCACCCCTGTACCCCCGCACTGTTCCCTGTACCCCTCTGGCTCTGCATCGCCACCCCTGTACCCCCACACTGTTCCCTGCACCCCTCTGGCTCTGCATCCCCACCCCTGTACCCCCACACTGTTCCCTGCACCCCTCTGGCTCTGCATCCCCACCCCTGTACCCCCACACTGTTCCCTGCACCCCTCTGGCTCTGCATCACCACCCCTGTACCCCCACACTGTTCCCTGCACCCCTCTGGCTCTGCATCGCCACCCCTGTACCCCCCACACTGTTCCCTGCACCCCTCTGGCTCTGCATCCCCACCCCTGTACCCCCACACTGTTCCCTGTACCCCTCTGGCTCTGCATCCCCACCCCTGTACCCCCACACTGTTCCCTGCACCCCTCTGGCTCTGCATCCCCACCCCTGTACCCCCACACTGTTCCCTGCACCCCTCTGGCTCTGCATCCCCACCCCTGTACCCCCCACACTGTTCCCTGCACCCCTCTGGTTCTGCATCCCCACCCCTGTACCCCCACACTGTTCCCTGTACCCCTCTGGCTCTGCATCCCCACCCCTGTACCCCCACACTGTTCCCTGCCCCCCTCTGGCTCTGCATCCCCACCCCTGTACCCCCACACTGTTCCCTGCACCCCTCTGGCTCTACATCCCCACCCCTGTACCCCCACACTGTTCCCTGCACCCCTCTGGCTCTACATCCCCACCCCTGTACCCCCACACTGTTCTCTGTACCCCTCTGGCTCTGCATCCCCACCCCTGTACCCCCACACTGTTCCCTGCACCCCTCTGGCTCTACATCCCCACCCCTGTACCCCCACACTGTTCCCTGTACCCCTCTGGCTCTGCATCCCCACCCCTGTACCCCCACACTGTTCCCTGCATCCCTCTGGCTCTGCATCGCCACCCCTGTACCCCCACACTGTTCCCTACACCCCTCTGGCTCTGCATCCCCACCCCTGTACCCCGCACACTGTTCCCTGCACCCCTCTGGCTCTGCATCCCCACCCCTGTACCCCCACACTGTTCCCTGCACCCCTCTGGCTCTGCATCCCCACCCCTGTACCCCCACACTGTTCCCTGCACCCCTCTGGCTCTGCATTGACACCCCTGTACCCCCACACTGTTCCCTGCACCCCTCTGGCTCTGCATCCCCACCCCTGTACCCCCACACTGTTCCCTGTACCCCTCTGGCTCTGCATCCCCACCCCTGTACCCCCACACTGTTCTCTGTACCCCTCTGGCTCTGTATCGATACCCCTGTACCCCCACACTGTTCCCTGCACCCCTCTGGCTCTGCACTGCCACCCCTGTACCCCCACACTGTTCCCTGTACCCCTCTGGCTCTGCATCCCCACCCCTGTACCCCCACACTGTTCTCTGCACCCCTCTGGCTCTGCACTGCCACCCCTGTACCCCCACACTGTTCCCTGCACCCCTCTGGCTCTGCATCCCCACCCCTGTACCCCCACACTGTTCTCTGCACCCCTCTGGCTCTGCACTGCCACCCCTGTACCCCCGCACTGTTCCCTGCACCCCTCTGGCTCTGCATCCCCACCCCTGTACCCCCACATTGTTCCCTGCACCCCTCTGGCTCTGCATCACCACCCCTGTACCCCCACACTGTTCCCTGCACCCCTCTGGCTCTGCATCCCCACCCCTGTACCCCCACATTGTTCCCTGCACCCCTCTGGCTCTGCATCACCACCCCTGTACCCCCACACTGATCCCTGTACCCCTCTGGCTCTGCACTGCCACCCCTGTACCCCCACACTGTTCCCTGTACCCCTCTGGCTCTGCACTGCCACCCCTGTACCCCCACACTGTTCCCTGTACCCCTCTGGCTCTGCATCGCCAGCCCTGTACCCCCACACTGTTCCCTGCACCCCTCTGGCTTTGCATCACCACCCCTGTACCCCCACACTGTTCCCTGCACCCCTCTGGCTCTGCATCCCCACCCCTGTACCCCCGCACTGTTCCCTGCACCCCTCTGGCTCTGCATCCCCACCCCTGTACCCCCACACTGTTCCCTGCACCCCTCTGGCTCTGCATCGCCACCCCTGTACCCCCCACACTGTTCCCTGCACCCCTCTGGCTCTGCATCCCCACCCCTGTACCCCCACACTGTTCCCTGCACCCCTCTGGCTCTGCATCGCCACCCCTGTACCCCCACACTGTTCCCTGCACCCCTCTGGCTCTGCATCACCACCCCTGTACCCCCACACTGTTCCCTGCACCCCTCTGGCTCTGCATCGCCACCCCTGTACCCCCCACACTGTTCCCTGCACCCCTCTGGCTCTGCATCCCCACCCCTGTACCCCCACACTGTTCCCTGCACCCCTCTGGCTCTGCATCGCCACCCCTGTACCCCCACACTGTTCCCTGCACCCCTCTGGCTCTGCATCACCACCCCTGTACCCCCACACTGTTCCCTGCACCCCTCTGGCTCTGCATCCCCACTCCTGTACCCCCACACTGTTCCCTGCACCCCTCTGGCTCTGCATCACCACCCCTGTACCCCCACACTGTTCCCTGCACCCCTCTGGCTCTGCATCCCCACCCCTGTACCCCCACACTGTTCCCTGCACCCCTCTGGCTCTGCATCCCCACCCCTGTACCCCCACACTGTTCCCTGCACCCCTCTGGCTCTGCATCGACACCCCTGTACCCCCACACTGTTCCCTGCACCCCTCTGGCTCTGCATCCCCACCGCTGTACCCCCACACTGTTCCCTGTACCCCTCTGGCTCTGCATCACCACCCCTGTATCCCCCACACTGTTCCCTGCACCCCTCTGGCTCTGCATCACCACCCCTGTACCCCCACACTGTTCCCTGTATCCCTCTGGCTCTGCATCCCCACCCCTGTACCCCCACACTGTTCCCTGCACCCCTCTGGCTCTGCATCCCCACCCCTGTACCCCCACACTGTTCCCTGCACCCCTCTGGCTCTGCATCGCCACCCCTGTACCCCCACACTGTTCCCTGCACCCCTCTGGCTCTGCATCGCCACCCCTGTACCCCCACACTGTTCCCTGCATCCCTCTGGCTCTGCATCCCCACCCCTGTACCCCCACACTGTTCCCTGCATCCCTCTGGCTCTGCATCACCACCCCTGTACCCCCACACTGTTCCCTGTATCCCTCTGGCTCTGCATCCCCACCCCTGTACCCCCACACTGTTCCCTGCATCCCTCTGGCTCTGCATCCCCACCCCTGTACCCCCGCACTGTTCCCTACACCCCTCTGGCTCTGCATCACCACCCCTGTACCCCCACACTGTTCCCTGCACCCCTCTGGCTCTGCATCGCCACCCCTGTACCCCCACACTGTTCCCTGCACCCCTCTGGCTCTGCATCCCCACCCCTGTACCCCCACACTGTTCCCTACACCCCTCTGGCTCTGCATCCCCACCCCTGTACCCCCACACTGTTCCCTGCACCCCTCTGGCTCTGCATCCCCACCCCTGTACCCCCACACTGTTCCCTGCACCCCTCTGGCTCTGCATCGACACCCCTGTACCCCCACACTGTTCCCTGCACCCCTCTGGCTCTGCATCCCCACCCCTGTACCCCCACACTGTTCCCTGCACCCCTCTGGCTCTGCATCCACACCCCTGTACCCCCACACTGTTCCCTACACCCCTCTGGCTCTACATCAACACCCCTGTACCCCCACACTGTTCCCTGCACCCCTCTGGCTCTGCATCACCACCCCTGTACCCCCACACTGTTCCCTGCACCCCTCTGGCTCTGCATCCCCACCCCTGTACCCCCGCACTGTTCCCTGTACCCCTCTGGCTCTGCATCGCCACCCCTGTACCCCCACACTGTTCCCTGCACCCCTCTGGCTCTGCATCCCCACCCCTGTACCCCCACACTGTTCCCTGCACCCCTCTGGCTCTGCATCCCCACCCCTGTACCCCCACACTGTTCCCTGCACCCCTCTGGCTCTGCATCCCCACCCCTGTACCCCCCACACTGTTCCCTGCACCCCTCTGGCTCTGCATCCCCACCCCTGTACCCCCACACTGTTCCCTGCACCCCTCTGGTTCTGCATCCCCACCCCTGTACCCCCCACACTGTTCCCTGCACCCCTCTGGCTCTGCATCCCCACCCCTGTACCCCCACACTGTTCCCTGCACCCCTCTGGCTCTGCATCCCCACCCCTGTACCCCCACACTGTTCCCTGCACCCCTCTGGCTCTGCATCAACACCCCTGTACCCCCACACTGTTCCCTGCACCCCTCTGGCTCTGCATCCCCACCCCTGTACCCCCCACACTGATCCCTGCACCCCTCTGGCTCTGCATCCCCACCCCTGTACCCCCACACTGATCCCTGCACCCCTCTGGCTCTGCATCCCCACCCCTGTACCCCCCACACTGTTCCCTGCACCCCTCTGGTTCTGCATCCCCACCCCTGTACCCCCACACTGTTCCCTGTACCCCTCTGGCTCTGCATCCCCACCCCTGTACCCCCACACTGTTCCCTGCACCCCTCTGGCTCTGCATCACCACCCCTGTACCCCCGCACTGTTCCCTACACCCCTCTGGCTCTGCATCCCCACCCCTGTACCCCCGCACTGTTCCCTACACCCCTCTGGCTCTGCATCCCCACCCCTGTACCCCCACACTGTTCCCTGCACCCCTCTGGCTCTGCATCACCACCCCTGTACCCCCCACACTGTTCCCTGCACCCCTCTGGCTCTGCATCACCACCCCTGTACCCCCCACACTGTTCCCTACACCCCTCTGGCTCTGCATCACCACCCCTGTACCCCCACACTGTTCCCTGCACCCCTCTGGCTCTGCATCGCCACCCCTGTACCCCACACTGTTCCCTGCACCCCTCTGGCTCTGCATCCCCACCCCTGTACCCCCCACACTGTTCCCTGCACCCCTCTGGCTCTGCATCCCCACCCCTGTACCCCACACTGTTCCCTGCACCCCTCTGGCTCTGCACTGACACCCCTGTACCCCCACACTGTTCCCTGCACCCCTCTGGCTCTGCATCCCCACCCCTGTACCCCCGCACTGTTCCCTACACCCCTCTGGCTCTGCATCCCCACCCCTGTACCCCCACACTGTTCCCTGCACCCCTCTGGCTCTGCATCACCACCCCTGTACCCCCCACACTGTTCCCTGCACCCCTCTGGCTCTGCATCACCACCCCTGTACCCCCCACACTGTTCCCTGCACCCCTCTGGCTCTGCATCACCACCCCTGTACCCCCACACTGTTCCCTGCACCCCTCTGGCTCTGCATCCCCACCCCTGTACCCCCACACTGTTCCCTGCACCCCTCTGGCTCTGCATCCCCACCCCTGTACCCCCACACTGTTCCCTGCACCCCTCTGGCTCTGCATCGCCACCCCTGTACCCCCACACTGTTCCCTGCACCCCTCTGGCTCTGCATCCCCACCCCTGTACCCCCACACTGTTCCCTGCACCCCTCTGGCTCTGCATCCCCACCCCTGTACCCCCACACTGTTCCCTGCACCCCTCTGGCTCTGCATCCCCACCCCTGTACCCCCACACTGTTCCCTGCACCCCTCTGGCTCTGCATCACCACCCCTGTACCCCCACACTGTTCCCTGTACCCATCTGGCTCTGCATCCCCACCCCTGTACCCCCACACTGTTCCCTGCACCCCTCTGGCTCTGCATCGACACCCCTGTACCCCCACACTGTTCCCTGCACCCCTCTGGCTCTGCATCCCCACCCCTGTACCCCCCACACTGTTCCCTGCACCCCTCTGGCTCTGCATCCCCACCCCTGTACCCCCACACTGTTCCCTGCACCCCTCTGGCTCTGCATCCCCACCCCTGTACCCCCACACTGTTCCCTGCACCCCTCTGGCTCTGCATCCCCACCCCTGTACCCCCACACTGTTCCCTACACCCCTCTGGCTCTGCATCCCCACCCCTGTACCCCCGCACTGTTCCCTACACCCCTCTGGCTCTGCATCCCCACCCCTGTACCCCCGCACTGTTCCCTACACCCCTCTGGCACTGCATCCCCACCCCTGTACCCCCACACTGTTCCCTGCACCCCTCTGGCTCTGCATCACCACCCCTGTACCCCCCACACTGTTCCCTGCACCCCTCTGGCTCTGCATCACCACCCCTGTACCCCCCACACTGTTCCCTACACCCCTCTGGCTCTGCATCACCACCCCTGTACCCCCACACTGTTCCCTGCACCCCTCTGGCTCTGCATCCCCACCCCTGTACCCCACACTGTTCCCTGCATCCCTCTGGCTCTGCATCGCCACCCCTGTACCCCCACACTGTTCCCTGTACCCCTCTGGCTCTGCACTGACACCCCTGTACCCCCACACTGTTCCCTGCACCCCTCTGGCTCTGCATCCCCACCCCTGTACCCCCGCACTGTTCCCTACACCCCTCTGGCTCTGCATCCCCACCCCTGTACCCCCACACTGTTCCCTGCACCCCTCTGGCTCTGCATCACCACCCCTGTACCCCCCACACTGTTCCCTGCACCCCTCTGGCTCTGCATCACCACCCCTGTACCCCCCACACTGTTCCCTGCACCCCTCTGGCTCTGCATCACCACCCCTGTACCCCCACACTGTTCCCTGCACCCCTCTGGCTCTGCATCCCCACCCCTGTACCCCCACACTGTTCCCTGCACCCCTCTGGCTCTGCATCCCCACCCCTGTACCCCCACACTGTTCCCTGCACCCCTCTGGCTCTGCATCCCCACCCCTGTACCCCCACACTGTTCCCTGCACCCCTCTGGCTCTGCATCACCACCCCTGTACCCCCACACTGTTCCCTGTACCCATCTGGCTCTGCATCCCCACCCCTGTACCCCCACACTGTTACCTGCACCCCTTTGACTCTGCATCGCCACCCCTGTACCCCCACACTGTTCCCTGCACCCCTCTGGCTCTGCATCCCCACCCCTGTACCCCCACACTGTTCCCTGCACCCCTCTGGCTCTGCATCCCCACCCCTGTACCCCCACACTGTTCCCTGCACCCCTCTGGCTCTGCATCCCCACCCCTGTACCCCCACACTGTTCCCTGCACCCCTCTGGCTCTGCATCCCCACCCCTGTACCCCCACACTGTTCCCTGCTCCCCTCTGGCTCTGCATCCCCACCCCTGTACCCCCACACTGTTCCCTGTACCCATCTGGCTCTGCATCCCCACCCCTGTACCCCCACACTGTTCCCTGCACCCCTCTGGCTCTGCATCCCCACCCCTGTACCCCCACACTGTTCCCTGCACCCCTCTGGCTCTGTATCCCCACCCCTCTACCCCCACACTGTTCCCTGCACCCCTCTGGCTCTGTATCCCCACCCCTCTACCCCCACACTGTTCCCTGCTCCCCTCTGGCTCTGCATCCCCACCCCTGTACCCCCACACTGTTCCCTGTACCCATCTGGCTCTGCATCCCCACCCCTGTACCCCCACACTGTTCCCTGCACCCCTCTGGCTCTGCATCCCCACCCCTGTACCCCCACACTGTTCCCTGCACCCCTCTGGCTCTGCATCCCCACCCCTGTACCCCCACACTGTTCCCTGCTCCCCTCTGGCTCTGCATCCCCACCCCTCTACCCCCACACTGTTCCCTGCACCCCTCTGGCTCTGCATCGCCACCCCTGTACCCCCCACACTGTTCCCTGCACCCCTCTGGCTCTGCATCACCACCCCTGTACCCCCACACTGTTCCCTGCACCCCTCTGGCTCTGCATCTCCACCCCTGTACCCCCACACTGTTCCCTGCACCCCTCTGGCTCTGCATCCCCACCCCTGTACCCCCACACTGTTCCCTGCACCCCTCTGGCTCTGCATCACCACCCCTGTACCCCCACACTGTTCCCTGTACCCCTCTGGCTCTGCATCCCCACCCCTGTATCCCCCACACTGTTCCCTGTACCCCTCTGGCTCTGCATCCCCACCCCTGTACCCCCACACTGTTCCCTGTACCCATCTGGCTCTGCATCCCCACCCCTGTACCCCCACACTGTTCCCTGTACCCCTCTGGCTCTGCATCCCCACCCCTGTACCCCCACACTGTTCCCTGCTCCCCTCTGGCTCTGCATCCCCACCCCTGTACCCCCACACTGTTCCCTGCACCCCTCTGGCTCTGCATCCCCACCCCTGTACCCCCACACTGTTCCCTGCACCCCTCTGGCTCTGCATCCCCACCCCTGTACCCCCACACTGTTCCCTGCACCCCTCTGGCTCTGCATCTCCACCCCTGTACCCCCACACTGTTCCCTGTACCCATCTGGCTCTGCATCCCCACCCCTGTACCCCCACACTGTTACCTGCACCCCTTTGACTCTGCATCGCCACCCCTGTACCCCCACACTGTTCCCTGCACCCCTCTGGCTCTGCATCGCCACCCCTGTACCCCCACACTGTTCCCTGCACCCCTCTGGCTCTGCATCAACACCCCTGTACCCCCACACTGTTCCCTGCACCCCTCTGGCTCTGCATCAACACCCCTGTACCCCCCACACTGTTCCCTGCACCCCTCTGGCTCTGCATCCCCACCCCTGTATCCCCACACTGTTCCCTGCACCCCTCTGGCTCTGCATCGCCACCTCTGTACGCCCACACTGTTCCCTGCACCCCTCTGGCTCTGCATCCCCACCCCTGTACCCCCACACTGTTCCCTGCACCCCTCTGGCTCTGCATCCCCACCCCTGTACCCCCACACTGTTCCCTGCACCCCTCTGGCTCTGCATCAACACCCCTGTACCCCCACACTGTTCCCTGCACCCCTCTGGCTCTGCATCCCCACCCCTGTACCCCCCACACTGTTCCCTGCACCCCTCTGGCTCTGCATCGCCACCCCTGTACCCCCACACTGTTCCCTGCACCCCTCTGGCTCTGCATTGACACCCCTGTACCCCCACACTGTTCCCTGTACCCCTCTGGCTCTGCATCCCCACCCCTGTACCCCCACACTGTTCCCTGCACTCCTCTGGCTCAGCATCGACACCCCTGTACCCCCACACTGTTCCCTGTACCCCTCTGGCTCTGCATTGACACCCCTGTACCCCCCCACTATTCCCTGCACCCCTCTGGCTCTGCATCGCCACCCCTGTACCCCCACACTGTTCCCTGCACCCCTCTGGCTCTGCATCGCCACCCCTGTACCCCCACACTGTTCCCTGCACCCCTCTGGCTCTGCATCAACACCCCTGTACCCCCCACACTGTTCCCTGTACCCCTCTGGCTCTGCATCCCCACCCCTGTACCCCCACACTGTTCCCTGCACCCCTCTGGCTCTGCATCCCCACCCCTGTACCCCCCACACTGTTCCCTGCACCCCTCTGGCTCTGCATCCCCACCCCTGTACCCCCACACTGTTCTCTGCACCCCTCTGGCTCTGCATCACCACCCCTGTACCCCCCACACTGTTCCCTGCACCCCTCTGGCTCTGCATCGCCACCCCTGTACCCCCACACTGTTCCCTGCACCCCTCTGGCTCTGCATCCCCACCCCTGTACCCCCACACTGTTCCCTGCACCCCTCTGGCTCTGCATCCCCACCCCTGTACCCCCACACTGTTCCCTGCACCCCTCTGGCTCTGCATCAACACCCCTGTACCCCCCGGGGGGCGCCGGCCCCGGGCGCGGCTATGGGGGGGGCGCGCGGCTATGGGGGGGCCCCGCCCCCGTCCCCGCCCCCTGGTGCCCGGCAACCTCCACAGTTTGGGGACCACTGGCCTAGACTGTCCCCTATTCCGAAATAGCCATGCTACTTTCCAGTTTTGGAATAGGGAAATCCACGGGGGATTTAAATATCCCCCGCGGGATTGAAATAAACATGGCCGCCGCTTGGGGAAAAGCCGGAAAAAAAACGTCTAGACTGGCGCGATCCTCCGGAATAAAGCCCTTTTCCGGAGGATCTCTTATTCCTACTTTCAGAGAGCCTCCGGAAAAGGGCTTTATTCCGGAGGATCGCGCCAGTCTAGACGTTTTTTTCCGGCTTTTCCCCGAGTCGGAAAAAAGCGGCGGCCATGTTTATTTCAATCCCGCGGGGGATATTTAAATCCCCGGCGGATTTCCCTATTCCAAAGTTGGAAATTAGCATGGCTATTTCGGAATAGGGGCCAGTCTAGACGTACCCCAAGAGGGGTGACTCAGAGCTAGGGGCGACCAGCAGGGGATACAGGAATAAGCCGTGGGGCGGGTGACCTGGGAGACCAGGAAGGAGGGAGAAATAGGCCATGTGGTGGTCTCCATCTTGGTCCTCAGCTCAGCACGTCATCCCAGAGGCAGCACTGCAGGGATCGAAGAGCCGGAAAGACGTGTGAACCCATCCTGATCCGAGGATGCGCACCGAGGACTTTTAAACCAGCCGCTGTAACATCTCTGCTACAGCCTGCACCGAGAACTGGGAGATTCGGTGCATGTCATGTACGATTCCTTTAACAACCTCGCTCTCATAGGGTATGTCTACACTACAGCAACAATTCGAACGAACTGAGTTCGAATTCGTTAAACTAAGCTCATTCGAACGAACGCGTCTAGAACTAAAAAGTCGTTCCAATTAGCGTTTTGCTAAGTCGAACTAGCGCGTCCACACTGAGTGGACCCTGAACCGGGCTTAAGGCTGGCCGGAAGCAGTGCTGGCAGGGCATCAGAGGAGGACTTAGGGTATGTCTACACTACAACGTTAATTCGAACTAACTTAGTTCGAATTCGTTCATTCGAACTAAGCTCATTCGAACGAACGCGTCTAGAACTAAAAAGTCGTTCGAATTAGCGTTTTGCTAAGTCGAACTAGCGCGTCCACACCGAGTGGACCCTGAAGCGGGGTTAAGGCTGGCCGGAAGCAGTGCCGGCAGGGCATCAGAGGAGGATTTAGGGTACGTCTACACTACAACGTTAATTCGAACTAACGTAGTTCGAATTCGTTCATTCGAACTAAGCTCATTCGAACGAACGCGTCTAGAACTAAAAAGTCGTTCCAATTAGCGTTTTGCTAAGTCGAACTAGCGTGTCCACACTGAGTGGACCCTGAACCGGGCTTAAGGCTGGCCGGAAGCAGTGCCGGCAGGGCATCAGAGGAGGACTTAGGGTATGTCTACACTACAACGTTAATTCGAACTAACTTAGTTCAAATTAGTTCATTCTAACTAAGCTCATTCGAATGAACGCGTCTAGAACTAAAAAGTCGTTCGAATTAGCGTTTTGCTAAGTCGAACTAGCGCGTCCACACCGAGTGGACCCTGAAGCGGGGTTAAGGCTGGCCGGAAGCAGTGCCGGCAGGGCATCAGAGGAGGACTTAGGGTATGTCTACACTACAACGTTAATTCGAACTAACTTAGTTCGAATTCGTTCATTCGAACTAAGCTCATTCGAACTAACGGATCCAGACTAAAAAACTAGTTCGAATTAGCGTTTTACTAAGTCGAACGAGCATGTCCACACTGAGTGGACCCTGAACCGGGGTTAAGGATGGCCGGAAGCAGTGCCGGCAGGGCATCAGAGGAGGACTTCGAGCGTGGAGCTGCTGTCTCAGGCTAGCCAAGGGCTGCGCTTAAAGGGTCCCGACCCCCACCCCGGACAGACAGTTCTCAGGGGTGCCCCGCTTGAAAACCAGTCCTGGCTTGGATTGCCCGGACTACCCACACTGGGCACATCACAGCACTCGGCCATCAGACCGGCTGCACGTCTGTTACTTCGAATTAACTTTGTAGTGTAGACATACCCCCACTTTTCTTTATTGTAGTAATAAACCTTTAGACGTTAGATGCTAAAGTACTGGCTCGGCGTGATTTGTGGGTAAGATCCAGAGGGTAAATTGACCAGGGATCTGTGGCTGGTTTCTTGGAACCGGACAGAACGTGTTCGGGGTAGGTGGGATTGGGTGCTAAGACCCCCCCACCTGTGTATGAGGCCCGGGGCCATCTGGGGCATGGATATTGCTGGGGTGCCGGAGGGGTTTTGCTCGGGAGGCTTCAGCGCTCTGTGGGACTGGGTTGTGGCCTGTTTGGAGAGGTCACCAGTCTGGGGGCTGTAAGGAGCCCCGAGGTGGAGCAATTCGCCCTGAGCGGACGCCCTCAGCTGTGCCCAGACACGGCCCGGTCCGTCACAACCTCCCCCACTGTACCTTGAGCCCGTTGCTCCTCATTCTTCCCCACTGCGAACAGCCTCTCTCCGTCCCCTTTGGAACCCCCTTCAGGAAGTTGAAGGCTGCTCTCAAATCCCCCCTCGCTCTTCTCTTCTGCAGACTAAACAAACCCAACTCCCTCAGCCTCTCCTCGGAGGTCGTGTGCCCCAGCCCCCGAATCGTTTTGGTCGCCCTCCGCTGGACCCTCTCCAATGTGTCCACATCCCTTCTGTAGTAGGGGGCCCAGAACTGGACACAATACTCCAGATGTGACCTCACCAGAGCTGAATAAAGGGGAATAATGACATCTCTGGATCTGCTGGCAATGCTCCTCTTAACGCACCCTAATATGCCCTTAGCCTTCTTGGCTACAAGGGCGCCCAGTTGACTCATCGCCAGTAATAAGTAAGCAAGTGGTTACGTCTCCCTTAAGTCTCCTGGTTTCCCTTGGCTGTAAAAACGGACCCACACGGCAATCTCCCGCCGCTTGGATGCGCATATGAAATCCTCGCTACGGACAAAGCCACCGCTCGCAAGGTTGGGTACGTAAAAAGGCCGACGCCGAACGGCAGCCGCAAGCCGTCGATTTCTACGACGCGGTAACGCGGCCAACCCACGCTCATTTCCGACAAGGTCGAGGCAGCGACGGTTAACGTCTCTCTTCCGCTCGCTCCGCTACTCAGCAAGAGACGGCGGCTGCCGGGCGCGGCGCTCGGGTATTGCCGCATGCTGATTAGACACAGATGGGAGATTAATTGGTGATTTCCAAAGGCCAGGAATCCCCCTGTGGCCGAGAAACATCCCCAGGCCAACCTCACGAGCTGCGAATATTTTCTGACGCTGCAGTTCAGCACTGCAGAGACAAATGACTCTAGCATTTCCTGCAATGAGGAGAACGGCCAACCCCCAAACATTTCATTTACGGACAAAACGGGAAAAATGTACAGACAGATGCATTTTTTTAGGACCAGCATTTTTATCCTATATGAAGACGACATAAATGGCCCAAAATGAAAAGGACGCGTCGTCATTCCGACCTCACACGAACAATCTGCTATTTCACTCACGTTCATGGAATTAGCCATGGTCCTGGAAGTTTTCCGTTTCGTGACCGTACATCCGAACACGGACGTTCCCCATTGAGCTAACTCAGCATCCAATTTCCGGTGCTCCGCAGTGAAATGGCTGAAGCAGCACAGACGAAATGTCATCGCCATAAAACGGCGTTTCTTAAAGTGTGTTTCGCGGCACACCGCGGCGAGAACAGAATTAAAAATGGCCGCCCTTAAAGGGGCACGCCTCCCTTTTTTTTTTCTCAACAAAAAAATCGTAGAATCATAGAATATTAGGACTGGAAGGGACCTCGAGCGGTCATCGAGTCCAGTCTCCTGCCCTCATGGCAGGACCCAGTACTGTCTAGACTAGGAGTTTCCAATCTTTTTCGGTCCCCGTACCCCCTTGGCTTTTAGTAAACCTTCCCGTACTCCCTATTCAATATGAACGGAAATAAATTCTAGACTCTAGAATCCACAATTGTTTTCACGAACACGACTACTTTGGGAATATTGCAATTAGGATAATCGAGTTATTTACCAAATATTCACCATACCCCCGACAAGCTTCTTGTAACCCCTGGGGGTATGCGTACCCCAGTTTGGGAACCGCTGGTCTAGACCAACCCTAATAGACATTTCTCTAAGCTGCTCTTAAATATCTCCAGAGATGGGGATTCCACAACCTCCCTGGGCAATTTATTCCAGCGTTTCACCACCCTGACAGGTAGGAACTTTTTCCTAATGTCCAACCTCAACCTCCCTTGCTGCAGTTTAAGCCCATTGCTTCTTGGTCTATCCTCAGAGGCCAAGATGAACAAGTTTTCTCCCTCCTCCTCATGACACCCTTTTAGATACCTGAAAACGACTCTCATGTCCCCCTCAATCTTCTCTTTTCTAAACTAAACAAATCCAATTCCTTCAGCCTTCCTTCATAGGCCATGTTCTCTAGACCTTTAATCATTCTTGTTGCTCTTCTCTGGACCCTCTCCAATTTCTCTACCTCTTTCTTGAAACGCGGTGCCCAGAACTGGACACAAGACTCCAACTGAGGCCTAGGCTATGTCTAGACTGCAGGCTTCTTTCGAAAGAGGCTCTTTCGAAAGCATCTTTCGAAAGAGCCTCTTTCGAAAGAGCGCGTCTAGACTGCAGGCGGATCTTTCGAAAGAGAAATCCGCTTTTTCGAAAGAGAGCACCCAGCGAGTCTGGATGCTCTCTTTCGAAGACGGCCTCTTTACATTGAAGAACGCCTTCTTTCGAAAGAGGAACTTTCGAAGGAAGGCGTTCTTCCTCGTGAAATGAGGTTTACCGCCATCGAAAGAAAAGCCACGTTCTTTCGAAATAATTTCGAAAGAACGCGGCTTGAGTCTGGACGCAGGGGAAGTTTTTTCAGGAAAAGGCTACTTTTCCCGAAAAAAACCCTGAGTCTGGACACGGCCCTAATGAGTGCAGAGTAGAGCGGAAGAATGACTTCTCGTGTCTTGCTCACAACACACCTGTTAACGCAGCCCAGAATCATGTTTGCTTTTTTTGCAACAGCATCACACTGCTGACTCATATTCAACTTGTGGTCCACTCTGACCCCTAGATCCCTTTCTGCCGGACTCCTTCCTAGACAGTCGCTTCCCGTTCTGTATGTGTGACACGGATTGTTCCTTCCTAAGTGGAGCACTTTGCATTTGTCCTTATTCAACTTCATCCTGTTTCCCTCCGACCGTTTCTCCAATTTGTCCCGATCATTTTGAATTCTGACCCTTCCTCCAAAGCAGTCGCAACCCCTCCCAGCTTGGGATCATCTGCAAACTTAATAAGCGTACTTTCTATACCGATATCTAAATCGTTGATGAAGATATTGAACATAGCCAGTCCCAAAACACTCTTGCGATATGCCAAAATGATATTCTTATCAATCAACTAGGCAAATACAACTTAGATGGGGCTACTATAAGGTGGGTGTATAACTGGCTGGATAACCGGACTCAGAGCGTAGTTATTAATGGTTCACAATCCTGCTGGAAAGGTGTAACAAGTGTATAGCCCCAGCTAAGTTGTATTTGCCTAGTTTATTGATAAAAAATATCATGCGAGATCGTATCAAAAGCCTTACTAAAGTCTAGGTATACCACATCCACCGCTTCTCCCTTATCCACAAGACTCGTTATCTTATCAAAGAAAGCTATCAGACTGGTTTGACAGGATTTGTTCTTTACTAATCCATGCTGGCTGTTCCCTATCACCTCATCTTCCAAGTGTTTGCAGATGATTTTCTTAATTACTTGCTCCATTATCTTCCCTGGCACAGACGTTAAACTGACCGGTCTGTAGTTTCCTGGGTTGTTCTTATTCCCCTTTTTATAGCTGGGCACTATATTTGCCCTTTTCCAGTCTTCTGGAATCTCTCCTGTCTCCCATGATTTTCCAAAGATGATCGCTAGAGGCTCAGATACCTCCTCTATCAGCTCCTTGAGTATTCCAGGATGCATTTCATCAGGCCCTGGTGACTTGCAGGCATCTACATTTTTATCACCCAATTGTCAGAGCCTGGCGGGATCGGTTTTCGGCACAGCCATGTAGCACCTCTGGGATCTCCAGAGTGGGAAGAAAAGGCCTTTCCGCTAGAACAGGAGCCCAAGGGGGGGGTTGCGTGTATCTCAAGTCTCCGGCGAGATTTCTCATCCATCGTCCGCTGGCCTGTTGGTACCGCTGGACGGGAAGACGCACCGTCTGGCTAGCTTCTCCGTGACATCTACGTTCTTTGTGCTGTTCATCTCGGATCCTTCACTCGCTAGGAAAGGAATCATGACAGCAACTGGCAGTGATCCCTTCTGCCGAGCAAAGCAAAGCCTGGTAGGGCTCATATTAGGGAGACAGAGAGAGAAAAAATTGTGCACAGAGAGAGAGAGAGAATGATTATATTTCATCCTCTCTGCTACAGTGTGGTTCGTTTTGATCTCAGAGTCGCCCGAAGAGCTGACAGCAAACGGCCATTAATGTGCCGATCAGAAAATACACTTTTTCCCCGTGGGAAATGTTGACATTTTGGTAAACTCTTGTAAAAACCCAACAGTGACAACAACAAACAACGATTGCAAGCCTCGGAGTTGTTGTAATGCGACCGTTGCATTGTCCCCATCTCCCCTGAAGGCCAGGCAAACTACAATTCCCATGATGCATCGCCATAAACAGCATCAAGAAGAGGAGGTGCCTCGATTCCGTTGCTGCGGAAAAAAAATGAAGACGGAAAAGTTATTGACTTATTCCCACAATATAAGAACTCGGGGTGACCCAATTAAATGAATAGGCAGCAGGTTTCAAACAAACAAAGAGACGGTTTTCTTCACTCCGTGCACAGCCAACCTGTGGAACTCCTTGCCACAGGATGTGGTGAAGACCAGGCCTTTAACAGGTTTCAAAAAAGAGCTAGATAGATTCATGGAGGCGAGGTCCATCAATGGTTAGTGGCCAGGATGGGTAGGACTGATGTCCCTAGCCTCAGTTTGTCTGGAGATGGGTGACAGGAGAGGGATCATGTGAGGTTTCCCTGTTGTGTTCCCTCCCTCTGGGGCATCTGTGATTGGCAGACAGGACACTAGGCTGGTTGGACCACTGGTCTGACCTAGTCTGGCCGTTCTTATGTTGAAGTGCCTCGCCTTAGTGCATTGTGGGAAAGATAGTCCTGCCCGAGCGCACGGCAGATAGAAGAATCATAGACTCATAGCGTCTGAGAACTGGAAGGGACCTTGAGAAGTCATCAAGTCCAGTCCCCTGCCCTCCCGGCAGGACCCAGCCCCATCTAGACCATCCCTGGTAGATGTCTACAGAATCATAGAACTGGAAGGGACCCCAAGAGGTCATCAAGTCCAGTCCTCCGCCCTCACTGTAAGACCAAGCCCCATCTAGACCATCCCTGGTAGATGTCTACAGAATCATAGAACTGGAAGGGACCCCAAGAGGTCATCAAGTCCAGTCCCTTGCCCTCATGGCAGGACCCAGCCCCATCTAGACTATCCCTGGTAGATGTCTACAGAATCATAGAACTGGAAGGGACCTCGAGAGGTCATCAAGTCCCATCCTCTGCCCTCCCGGCAGGACCCAGCCCCATCTAGACTATCCCTGGTAGATGTCTACAGAATCATAGAACTGGAAGGGACCTCGAGAGGTCATCAAGTCCAGTCCTCCGCCCTCACGGCAAGACCAAGCCCCATCTAGACCATCCCTGGTAGATGTTTACAGAATCATAGAACTGGAAGGGACCCCAAGAGGTCATCAAGTCCAGTCCCTTGCCCTCATGGCAGGACCCAGCCCCATCTAGACAATCCCTGGTAGATATCTACAGAATCATAGAAGCCTAGAACTGAAAGGGACTTCGAAAGGTCACCAAGTCCTCCTGGCAGGACCAAGCACCAAGCAGAAAACAACTGAACTCAATTCCCAAGAGGCACAGCGGCACCATCCTCGATCGCGATGTCGTTTCTCGGGGGTTGGGATTTGCAAGCGAAATATCTTGGTGTTCCACTGGGGAGTATAGAAAGAGAAGATGGAGAGGGGACACGCTCGCAGCTTTCAAGTACCGAAATTGGTGTTGCAAGGAGGAGGGAGAAAATCGGTTCTCCTTGGCCTCTGAGGATGAGACAAGAAGAAACGGGCTTAAATTGCAGCAAGGGAGGTGGAGGTTGGACATTCGGAAAAACTTCCTACCTGCCCGGGTGGTGAAACTCTGGAAGAAATTGCCTAGGGAGGTTGTGGAATCTCCATCACTGGAGACATTGAAGAGCAAGTTGGGTAGACGTCTACCAGGGATGGTCTAGATGGGGCTTGGTCCTGCCGGGAGGGCAGGGGACTGTACTCGATGTCCTCTCGAGGTTCCTTCCTTCTCAGGGATGGTCTAGATGGTGGTTGGTCCTGCCAGGAGGGCAGGGGATGGGACTCAATGACCTCTCAAGGGGTATGTCTACACTACCCTCCTAGTTCGAACTAGGAGGGTAATGTAGGCATACCGCACTTGCAAATGAAGCCCGGGATTTGAATTTCCCGGGCTTCATTTGCATACACTGGGCGCCGCCATTTTTAAATCCCGGCTCGTTCGAACCCCGTACCGCGCGGCTACATGCAGCACGAACTAGGTAGTTCGGACTAGGCTTCCTAGTCCGAACTACCTAGTTCATGCCAAGTGTAGCCGCATGGCACGGGGTTCGAATGAGCAAGGATTTAAAAATGGCGGTGCCCCGCTTATGCAAATGAAGCCCGGGAAATTCAAATCCCGGGCTTCATTTGCAAGTGCGGTATGCATACATTACCCTCCTAGTTCGAACTAGGAGGGTAGTGTAGACATACCCATTCTTGGGTTCTATGATTCTATGGACATCTACCAGGGATGGTCTAGATGGGGCTTGGTCCTGCCAGGAGGGCAGGGGACGGGACTCGATAACCTCTCGATGTCCCTTCTAGAACTAGGGTTCTATGATACTGTAGACATCTACCAGGGATGGTATAGTTCAGGCTTGGTCCTCTGGGACAGCAAGGGACTGGAATTGATGACCTGTTGAGGTCCCTTCTGGTTCTTGGGTTCTATTGTTCTGTAGACATCTACCAGGGATGGTCTAGTTCAGGCTTGGTCCTTCCGGGACAGCAAGGGACTGAATTTGATGATTTCTTGAGGTCCCTTCTGGTTCCTGGGTTCCAATTTCTTTAGACACCCACCAGGGATGTTCTAGATGGGGCTTGGTCGTTCCATGAGGACAGGGGACTGAACTTAATGATCCTCGAGGTCCCTTGTAGTTTAATTGAGATTCTATGATTTCCCTGACCTCTCCCCACTCCGGGTTTCTGCACTGCCAGTATTTTTAGGCCTTCGGGGCTGTGGCACGGTTGTTTGAAGAGAACGTCTCTAGGCCAGATGGTTGGGGACAGTTCCCAAGTTGGGTGGCTGGTCACAGCGGTGTTTGTCTTGCTTGGCAGGGGTGAACGGCGTGGCGATCGCAGGCGTTGGCTAGAAAACATTGCCAATTCACGATCCCTGCCTTTCCCAGCCGGGCAGAACGGTCACTAGGGAGCTTATGAGGGCTTGACGTGTTTCCAACTCGCTAAGCAGTTAGCCGGGCCTTTCTGGCTTTCACATGCAACTGTTCTTCGGCTCCAGGAGGTAGCTGCTCTCTCGCTAATTTGGAATCAGTTTAGAACGCCCGCTCTAATTACCCAGGGCCGTGTAATTAGGAGGCACGCCTCGTTAATTTTTCTAACTCCTGCAGTCGTTCAACGGGGACGCCGTTTGGGCTCGGGGAGGAAAGGAAATCCCAGGATTGTGCGGCGTGGCTCGCACACCGCCGTACCGCAAAGCTGAGCCGTGGACCGTGGACCGTGGACCGTGGCAACATCCAAGCTGGGCCAGACAAAAGGTCCATCTAGCGCAGAATCTTTTCCGCAAACAGCAACCTCCCCCGCCCATGCAACTTGCCCAGAGGCCAAGCCATTCTGTAAGAACGGAAGAACAGCTAGACCAGTGGTTCCCAACTGGTGTGAGCATGCAGACCCCTTTTTAATTTATTAACATTTCATGGACGCCCCCTTTCCCTGTAGGAGAAAAGAAGAGAGAGAAAAAGAGAGAAAGGAAAAAGAGAGAAAAAGAGAGAGAGTAAAAAGAGAGGGAAGAGGAAAAAAGAAAGAGAGAGAGAGAAGAAGAAAAAATAAAGAGAGAGAAAAGAGAGGGGAAAAGAAAGAAGAGAGGGAAAGACAGAAAGAAAAATAGAGAGAGAGAGAAAAGAGAGGGAAAAAGAAAAAAGAGAGTGAGAGAGAGAGACAGAGAGAGAGAGAAAAGAAAAAATAGAGAGAGAGAAAAGAGGGAAAAAGAAAAAAGAGAGTGAGAGAGAGAGACAGAGAGAGAGAAAAGAAAAAATAGAGAGAGAGAAAAGAGAGGGGAAAAGAAAAAAGAGAGGGAAAGACAGAAAGAAAAATAGAGAGAGAGAGAAAAGAGAGGGAAAAAGAAAAAAGAGAGTGAGAGAGAGAGACAGAGAGAGAGAGAAAAGAAAAAATAGAGAGAGAGAAAAGAGGGAAAAAGAAAAAAGAGAGTGAGAGAGAGACAGCGAGAGAGAGAGAAAAGAAAAAGAGAGAGAGAGAAAAGAGAGGGAAAAAGAAAAAAGAGAGGGAAAGAGAGAAAGAAAAATAGAGAGAGAGAGAAAAGAGAGGGAAAAAGAAAAAAGAGAGTGAGAGAGAGACAGCGAGAGAGAAAAGAAAAATAGAGAGAGAGAAAAGAGAGGGAAAAAGAAAAAAGAGGGAAAGAGAGAAAGAAAAATAGAGAGAGAGAGAAAAGAGAGGGAAAAAGAAAAAAGAGAGTGAGAGAGAGACAGCGAGAGAGAGAGAAAAGAAAAAGAGAGAGAGAGAAAAGAGAGGGAAAAAGAAAAAAGAGAGTGAGAGAGAGACAGCGAGAGAGAGAGAAAAGAAAAAACAGAGAAAAGAGAGGGGAAAAAGAAAAAAGAGAGGGAAAGAGAGAAAGAAAAATAGAGAGAGAGAGAGAAAAGAGAGGGAAAAAGAAAAAAGAGAGTGAGAGAGAGAGCAAAACGCTAATTCGAACTAGTTTTTAGTTCTAGACGCGTTAGTTCGAATTAGCTTAGTTCGAATTAACTAATTCGAACTAAGTTAGTTCGCATTAGCGCTGTAGTGTAGACGTACCCTAAGTTAGTTCGAATTAGCGCTGTAGTGTAGACGTACCCTAAGTTAGTTCGAATTAGCGCTGTAGTGTAGACGTACCCTAAGTTAATTCGAATTAGCGCTGTAGTGTAGACGTACCCTAAGTTAGTTCGAATTAGCGCTGTAGTGTAGACGTACCCTAAGTTAGTTCGCATTAGCGCTGTAGTGTAGACGTACCCTAAGTTAGTTCGCATTAGCGCTGTAGTGTAGACGTACCCTAAGTTAGTTCGACTTAGCGCTGTAGTGTAGACGTACCCTAAGTTAGTTCGAATTAGCGCTGTAGTGTAGACGTACCCTAAGTTAGTTCGAATTAGCGCTGTAGTGTAGACATACCCCCAGAGAGTTACAAAGTTTTTCCCGATGTCCAATCTAAACCTCCCCTGCTGCAATCGAAGCCCAATTGCTTCTTCTCCGATCTCCAGAGTCCAAAGAGAACCATTTTTCTCCCTCCTCCTTGTGACGCCCTTTTAGAGACTCGAAAACTGCTCTCCCGTCCCTTCTCCGTCTTCTCTTTTCCAAACTAAACAAGCCCAGTTCTTTCCGTCTTCCTTCGTACGTCACGTTTTCTAGACCTTTCATAATTTTGGTCGCTCTTCTTTGGACCGTCTCCAATTTCTCCACATTTTTCCTGAAATGCGGTGCCCAGAACTGGACACAAGACTCCAACTGAGGCCCAATCAGTCCAGAGTAGAGCGGAAGAACGACTTCTTGAGTCTTGAGTCTTGCATCCCAGAATCACGTTGGCTTTGTTTGCTACCGCGTCACACTATGGAGTCATATTTAGCCAGTGGTCGTTTTGGTTGCGTTTCTCTGGATCGTCTCCAATTTCTCCACCTCATGCTTGAAATGTGGGGCCCAGAACGGGACACAGTCGTGTTTCTTGAAACACGGGGCCCAAAACTGGACACAAAACTCCAACGGAGGCCTGGTCTCTGCAGAGTCAAGAGGAAGAACGACTTTTCCTGGCTTGCTCGCCGCAATTCCTCCGGATACTCAATGCACTCTTCCAGTTGCCCCGAGTACGATGACCGTGACACCAAACAATCGGGCGTCCCGATGAATTTTCCAGGACAAATCTCTCAAAATCAGGATGACGTTGGGGCAGGATACCTGAACGATTGCAACCCGATGAGCTGGCAAAACGGAGACTAGAAGTAGACCTGCCCATCCCCATCCCCCCGACCCTCCTATTCTTGGTGGACGTGTCTCGGTTTCCTTTTCCGCCGCTCTCTCCCTTTCCTTCACCGAATGAAGTGGCAGGACTAATGAGGAGGCGGGCGCGGGACAGGGCTGACAAGTTGATTGCTTCCGCCCCAAATGAGGCTTCACCCTTCATAACGACTCGGAGCTCCTTTTACAGAGCGTGGCAGGTAATTGACTTGTGACAACACAGGTCAACGCAGATTAGCCTGACTCAGTAGGACAACTTCATTTGCGCTCCTCAGCCCGAGGGGGGAGGAAAAAACACCGTAATCCGACGGCAGGAGAAGAAATCATTAACTCGCCGCCAGCGCACGGCCGCAGACACGTCCGGCTGCATCGAGAGCAATTTGAAGGATGCAAATCGACCGGGGCTGTCACTCCATGGACCGCGTCGGCATCTGGGATGTCACGTCGCCAGGCAACGGAGCGATGGGCAGGGGTCGACGCTGGGCCGTGATTTTGGGGAGAGGGGATTGAGGTCATTCTTGGTGGTGATCGGTCATCGGGCAGGCTTGGCCCAAAAGAACAGCCCCCAAGCCCCCCATCCTTTGATGCCTTGTCCAGTCTGCTTTAGCCCAGGGTTTCCGCCGCCTCTGTCTGCAGAATGGGGACTATCCAACATCGGGGTCACTGCTTCCTCTTCCAGCATCGCTTTCCTGATCCTACCTCTACCCCTAACTCAAACCCTACCCCTACCCCTAACCCTACTCCAACTCCTAACCCTAACCTTACCCCTACCCCTACCCCTACCCCTACTCCTAACTCAAACCCTACCCCTACCCCTACCCCTACCCCTACCCCTAACCTTAACCCTAACCCTATTCCAACTCCTAACCCTACCCCTTCCCCTACCCCTAATTCAAACCCTACCCCTACCCCTAACTCAAACCCTACCCCTACCCCTACCCCTAACTCAAACCCTACCCCTACCCCTACTTCTAACCCTACCCCTACCCCTACCCCTAACTCAAACCCTACTCCTACCCGTAACTCAAACCCTACCCCTACCCCTAACTCAAACCCTATGCCTACCCCTACAACTAACCCTACCCCTAACTCAAACCCTACCCTACCCCAACTCAAACCCTAACCTCTACTCTTATCCCTACCCCTAACTCAAAACCTACCCCTACCCCTACCCCTACCTCTAACTCAAACCCTACCCCTACGCCTACCCTAACTCAAATCCTACCCCTACCCTAACTCAGACCCTACCCCTACCCCTAACTCAAATCCTACCCCTACCCCTACTCCTAACCTTAACCCTACCTCTACCCCTAACTCAAACCCTACCCCTACCCCAACTCAAACCCTACCCCTACCCCTACCCCTACCGCTACACCTACCCCTACATCTAACTAAAACCCTACCGCTACCCCTACCCTTACTCCTAACTCAAACTCTACCCATATCCCTACCCCTACCCTTACCCCTACCCCTAACTCAAACCCTACCCCTACCCCTACACCTACCCCTAACCCTACCCTTACCCCATCTCTACCACTAACCCTACCCCTATCTTTACGCCTACCCCTAACCCTACCCCTACCCCTACCCTTATCCCCAACTCAAACCCTATCCCTACCCCTACCCCTACTCCAACCCTAACCCTACCTCTAACCCTATCCCTATCCCTATCCCTATCCCTACCGCTATAGCTATACCTACCCTAACCCTAACCCTAACCCTCACCCTGCCTCTGTTCCTGCCCCAACCTCTATCCCTATCCCTACCCCTACCCTTACCTCTACCCCATCCCTACCCCTACCCCTACCCCTACCCCATCCATATCACTACCCCCACCCTTACCCCTACCCCATCTTTACCCCTATCCCTACCCCTACTCCTACCTCTACCCCTACCCCAACCAATCTCTACCCTTACCCTTACCCCATTTTTTGGTCAACAACTTTTTCCTGGGGAATGGCTGCCCTTAAAGGAGCAAGCCTCCTTCTTTTTCTTCTCAGCAAAACAATCCTTGGTGTTCCCCGTAAAAAAATATTGTTTGGTGTTCCTTGGTCTTAAAAAGTTGAAGAAACGCTGGTCCAGATGGTGCTTGGTCCTAGGAGACTGGACTTGATGACCTCTTGCGGGCTCTTCAATTTCTTTGGCTCTATGGTTACCCACAAGGGAGTTTGTGCCTTCAGGGCAGGGTGTTTGTTTATGCACAATGAGAGGTTGGGTGATTAAGATAACGAAAGGCTTGTTGGTCAAATGCTTGAAGGTTCTTTTCTCTCTTTTTTCTCTTTTCTTCTTTTCTTTTTCCCTCTCTCTTTTCTTCTTTCTCCCAATCTCTCACTCTCTTTTCTCTCTTTTTCCTTTCTCTTTTCTTTCTTCTTTTTCCCTCTCTCTTTTTTCTTTTCTCTTTCTCTCGCTCTCTTTTCTTTTTTTCTTTTTCCCTCTCTCTTTTCTTCTTTCTCCCACTTTCTCACTCTCTTTTCTCTCTTTTTCCTTTCTCTTTTCTTTCTTCTTTTTCCCTCTCTCTTTTTTCTTTTCTCTTTCTCTCTCTCTCTCTCTTTTTCCTTTTCTCTCTTTTTTCTCTCTCTCTTCTCTCTCTTCTTCTTTCTTTTCCCCCCTCTCTTTTTTCTCTCTCACTTTCTCTCTCTCTCTTTTCTCTTTTTTCTCTCTCTTTCTCTCTCTCTTTTCTCTTTTCTTTTTTTCTTTCCCCCCCCTCTCTCTCTCTCTCTCTCTCTCTCTCTCTCTCTCACACACACACACACACACACACACTTTTTTCTCTATTTTTTTTCTTTTTTCTCTCTCTTTTTCTAGACCAGGGAGAGGTCTAGGTTGGAGGTTAGGAAAAACAATTTTCCGAGGAGGGTGGGGAAGCACTGGGATGGGTTCTCTGGGGAGGGGATGGACTCTCCATCCCTAGAGGTTTTTAAGGCCTGGCTTAACCAAGCCATGACAGGGATGACTTAGTCTGAAGGGCAGGTAAATGGGCCGTTGGGGCTAAAACGGGGCTATCACCATGCCCAACGGCATGACCGATGTTGCTATGGAAATGTCTCCCTAACACCATGGCATCTCCATCCCTAGAAGGTTGGAAGACCTGGCTTGACCAAGCCCTGGCTGGGATGACTGAGTTGGGGTTGGTCCTACTTTGAAGAAGACCTCCTGATGTCTCTTCCAACTCTAGAACTCCATGATGATCTAGAACGGCTGCTGGAGAGTCACATGGCTTCCAGGTTCCAGAAGTGACACCATTTTGGTGTCGTGAGATCCTTCCTTCAGAATGAAAGTTAATTTTCCCCGGGGTGGATGCACGAGAGGGCTACCACTGTAGTCACTAGCGTTGTGTTTTAGTTTGATTAGCTAAGTAAGTGCGTCCATATTTGGCCATTTCTGAACTGGGACCTTTCGGCAATTGCACAGAGCTAAGGAGAAAGCCCAAGACCTACTAGGGAAGACTGAAAGAATTGGGTTGGTTTAGTTTGGAAAAGAGAAGACCGAGACGGGACATGATCGCAGCTTTCAAGTGTCTAAAAGGATGTTACAAGGAGGAGGGAGAAAAATTGTTCTCGTTGATGATCAGACAAGAAGCAATGGACTTAAATTGCAGCAAGAGAGGTTTAAGTTGGACATAAGGAAAAACTTCTTACCTGTCAGGGTGGTTCAACACTGGAATAAATTGTGGATGGAGGTTGTGGAATCCCCATCGCTGGAGATTTTGAAGAGCAGGTTGGGTAGACATCTACCAGGGATGGTCTAGACAGTGGTTGGTCCTGCCGTGAGGACAGCAGATGGGACTTGATGACCTCTCAAGGTCCCTTCCAGATCTACTATTCAATGATTCTATGATTCTATGGACATCGATCATCAATGGATGCTGGAGATATTGAAGAGCAGGTTGGGTAGACATCTACCAGGGATGATCTAGACAGCGGTTGGTCCTGCTGTGCGGACAGCAGATGGGACTTGATGACCTCTCAAGGTCCCATCCAGATCTACTATTCAATGATTCTATGATTCTATGGACATCGATCATCAATGGACTCTGGAGATATTGAAGAGCAGGTTGGGTAGACATCTACCAGGGATGGTCTAGACAGTGGTTGGTCCTGCCATGAGGACAGCAGATGGGACTTGATGACCTCTCAAGGTCCCTTCCAGATCTACTATTCAATGATTCTATGATTCTATGGACATCGATCATCAATGGATGCTGGAGATATTGAAGAGCAGGTTGGGTAGACATCTACCAGGGATGGTTTAGACAGTGGTTGGTCCTGCCGTGAGGACAGTAGATGGGACTTGATGACCTCTCAAGGTCCCTTCCAGATCTACTATTCAATGATTCTATGATTCTATGGACATCGATCATCAATGGATGCTGGAGATATTGAAGAGCAGGTTGGGTAGACATCTACCAGGGATGGTCTAGACAGTGGTTGGTCCTGCCGTGAGGACAGTAGATGGGACTTGATGACCTCTCAAGGTCCCTTCCAGATCTACTATTCAATGATTCTATGATTCTATGGACATCGATCATCAATGGACTCTGGAGATATTGAAGAGCAGGTTGGGTAGACATCTACCAGGGATGGTCTAGACGGTGGTTGGTCCTGCCGTGAGGGCAGGAGATGGGACTTGATGACCTCTCAATGTCCCTTCCAGTTCTACTATTCAATGAGTCTATGATTCTAAGGACATCGATCATCAATGGACACTGGAGATATTGAAGAGCAGGTTGGGTAGACATCTACCAGGGATGATCTAGATGGTGCATGGTCCTGCCATGAAAGCAGGGGTGGGACCTGTCCCCCAGCACACTCATGTCATCTACTCACCAATCATCTACAAATTATGCCTTGACTTTCTCTTTACGGGAAGTATATCAAGTGCTTTGTGTCTGTTCCTCAAGGCAGGTTTCTAACCTCTGAATCTTTCCCATGGATTTTCTCTGAGGACTTGTTTGTCTCGCCACTGCAGAGATCCCTAGTGAGTTTGGGTGCTCTACTCACGTTTATTGGAAGGGGTTAGGGGTCGCTCACCAATGAGGACTGCAATAGACGCAAAAGGCCACTGCGTCTCGGAGTTCATGATACCGCGACTGTGGACAACACAAAGCCGGCAGGACACAGAAGTCTTCTCCATAGCTTCTTATTTCATTCTTTCCGTTATAGCGTACGAACAGCCTCAGCTATTGCGTCCTTAATCACAAAAAGCCCTGGCGGGCCCGTTCCTTATTTGTAAACGTTCCATGGACCCCCTGCACTACCATCGTGGACCAGCAGGGATGCGTGGACCACAGGTTGGGAACCACTGCTGTAGACCGTTTATCGTTTTCGTTGCTCTTCTCTGGCCTTTCTTCAATTTCTCCACCTCTTTCTTGAAATGTGGGGCCCAGAACTGGACCCGAGATGCCGACTGAGGCCTCATGCCAACAAAACGCCCTTCCATTCGAATTTGCCAATGCGTTCCGATGAAGATGGTTTTCCGCGGCGATTCGATCAACCTTAAAAGTCCCTCAGTAGGTCGGCAGGGTTCAGAACCTGCCTGGATTCCAGCTGACAAATTTGCTGAGCTGATGAGGACTTGAAAACCTTTGGAGTCCTGTCTTCTAAACCTCCAACCTCACGGTTTCTTGGAAGGCTGGGCTACCAACGTGTCCAAGGTCTCTGGTGGCCCAAGAAGATGGTGAGAAATTGAGGAGTGGAGGAGAAGCCACAAAGACCATTGAAGAAAGACGGCCATACTGAAATAAAGTCCTTCACGTTCACAGCCCGGGGCAGACATGCCGCCGGCTGAAAAGTTTGAATTCTCAAGTCTTCGCTTTTCAGTGAGCACGAACGTTTTCCCTTCTCTTCAGCTCAGCGTCTTCGGCGCCAACCAGAAAATCCCCCGTCAAAAAGAGATTTGCGGGATGATGTTTTGACGCTGGGTTTTTCGCTCTGCAGCGGTTTCCGAGGGCAGCTTTTCCAGCGGAGTTTATCGATTTTTTTTTCCTCGGGACAATTCTTTAGGGATGCCCCGGATTTCGCTCAGCACGCTGCAGCATACTGAAAAGGCTGCATGATCGCTTGAAAAACAAAGCCGCCGTGTGTGCCTCCTTCTCCAAATTTCAGTTTTCCATTGTCACCCCCACATTGGCTGGCTCGCTTTAACCAGGGGTACGTCTAGATTACATGGTTTTTTTGAAAGGAGAGATGCAAAATTTAGAGCTAATTTGCATATCTTTTTCCGACTGGGTTTTTTTTTTTTTTTGGGAGCGTTTCTTTCCGAAAGTGAAAGCAGTTTAGACGTGGTTTTTTGGGCAAAAAAACACCCTTTTTCGAAAGAACCTTCTTCCTCCAAAATTGAGGTTTATGGGTTCTTTCGAAAAAAGGGCGTTTTTTTCCCCCGAAAGAACCGCGTCTAAACTGCTTTCACTTTCGAAAAAAACCCTTTTTCTCCAAATTTCAGTTTTCTACTGTCATCCCTGCATTGGATGGCTCGCTGTAACCAGGGGTATGTCTAGATTATAGGGTTTTTTCGAAAGGAGATATGCAAATTCGGCAGTAATTCACATATCTTCTTCCGATCGCTTTTTCAAAAGCGTTTTTTTTTTTTCCGAAAGCAGAATGGCCGTGGTTCTTTCAGAGGAAAACCCTTTCTTGAAAGAACCTTCTTCCTCGAAAATTGAGGTTTACCGGTTCTTTCGAAAAAAGGTTTTTTTCCCCCGAAAGAACTGTCTAAACAGCTTTCACTTTCGAAAAAACTTCTTTCTTCAAATTTCAGTTTTCCACTGTCATCCCCGCATTGACTGGCTCACCGTAACCAGGAGTACGTTTGAACTATGGGTTTTTTTCCAAAAAGAGATATGCAAATTCAGCGCTAATTTGCATCTCGTCTTCCGACCGCTTTTTCGAAAGCGTTTTTTTCTGAAAGTGAAAGCAGTTTTCCATTTTGGTCCCCGCATTGGCTGTCTCGCTGTAACCAGGGTACGTGTAAACGACGGATTTTTTTTTTGAAAGGAGATATGCAAATTCAGCGCTAATTTGCATCTCGTCTTCCGACCGCTTTTTCAAAAGCGTTTTTTTCTGAAAGTGAAAGCAGTTTTCCACTTTGGTCCCCGCATTGGCTGTCTCGCTGTAACCAGGGTACGTGTAAACTACGGATTTTTTTTCGAAAGGAGATATGCAAATTCAGCGTTAATTTGCATCTCGTCTTCCGACCGCTTTTTCGAAAGCGTTTTTTCCCGAAAGTGAAAGCAGTTTTCCATTTTGGTCCCCGCATTGGCTGTCTCACTGTAACCAGGGTACGTGTAAACGACAGATTTTTTTTCGAAAGGGGATATGCAAATTCAGCGCTAATTTGCATCTCGTCTTCCGACCGCTTTTTCGAAAGCGTTTTTTTCTGAAAGTGAAAGCAGTTTTCCATTTTGGTCCCCGCATTGGCTGTCTCACTGTAACCAGGGTACGTGTAAACTACAGATTTTTTTTCGAAAGGAGATATGCAAATTCAGCGCTAATCTGCATCTCGTCTTCCGACCGCTTTTTCAAAAGCGTTTTTTCCCGAAAGTGAAAGCAGTTTTCCATTTTGTTCCCCGCATTGGCTGTCTCGCTGTAACCAGGGTACGTGTAAACGACAGATTTTTTTCCGAAAGGAGATATGCAAATTCAGCGCTAATTTGCATCTCGTCTTCCGACCGCTTTTTCGAAAGCGTTTTTTTCTGAAAGCGAAAGCAGTTTAGACGCGGTTCTTTCGAAAAAGGGGTTGATTTTTTTTCAGAAAGAACTGTGCCTAAACTGCTTTCACTTTAGAAAAGAAAGCTTCCGAAAAAGCGGTCGGAAGACGCTATGCAAATTAGCGCCGAATTTTCATCTCTCCTTTCGAAAAAAATCCGTAGTCTAGACACACCCCATGCGCTACAGACGAGACACCCCGGACTGGGCCACCTGACGTCGGTAGACCTGGAACTTCTATCTGAACATTTCTCCTGTGCCGCTGATGTGAAGACATCATATATGCCACCCGGTGCATGAACGGGAGGCTAATTAAGTGTGCATTTCCCTCAACAATGTGTCTCCACCCCATGGAGTCTATTTTCAAACTGGAGAAATGGTCTGAGGTCCATAGGATGACGTTTAATAAAGACAAATCCGCTGAGGAAGGACCAATCCGCGTCACACACACAGAATGGGAAGCGACTGTCTAGGAAGGAGTCCGGCAGAAAAGGATCTAGGGGTGATAGTGGACCAGAAGCTAAATATAAGTCAACAGTGTGACGCTGTTGCAAAAAAAGCAAACACGATTCTGGGAGGCATGAACAGGTGTGTTGTGAGCAAGACACGAGAAGTCATTCTTCCGCTCGACTCTGCGCTCATTAGGCCTCAGTTGGAGTCTTGCGTCCAGTTCTGGGGCACCGCATTTCAAGAAAGAGGTGGAGAAATTGGAGAGGGTCCAGAGAAGAGCTACAAGAATGAAGAAAGATCTAGAGAACATGACCTGTGAAGGAAGGCTGAAGGAATTGGGCTTGTTTAGTTTAGAAAAGAGAAGATTGAGGGGGGACATGAGAGCCGTTTTCAGGTATCTAAAAGGGTGTCGTGAGGAGGAAGGAGAAAACTTGTTCTCAGCCTCTGAGGATAGAACAAGAAGCAATGGGCTTAAACTGCAGCAAAGGAGGTTGAGGTTGGACATTAGGAAAAAGTTCCTACCCGTCGGGGTGGTGAAACATTGGACTAAATTGCCCAGGGAGGTTGTGGAATCTATCTCTGCAGATATTTAAGAGCACGTTAGATAGATGTCTATCAGGGATGATCTAAATCAGTGATTATTAGACTCTGTTCCAAAGCACACCAGTGTGCCACGGAGAATAACAGAATTCAAAATGGCCGCCCTTAAAAGGGCAGGCAACCTTTTTTTCTCAATAACTACCCCCCCCCCCTTACCCCACCCCAACCTTTTTTTTTTCCTCAACCAAAAATCCTTGCGGTTCCTCATAAAAAAAATTATTGTTTGGTGTTCCTTGGTCTTAAAAACTTTAAGAAACACTGTTCTAGACAGTGCTGGGTCCTGTCATGAGAGCAGGGGACTGGACTCGATGTCCTCTCAAGGTCTCTTTCAGTTCTATGATTCGATAGACATCTACCAGGGATGGTCTAGAAGGTTGTAGGGTTTCCATCACTGGAGATATTGAAGAGCAGGTTGGATAGACATCTACCAGGGATGGTCTCTAAGGTTGTAGGGTTTCCATCACTGGAGATATCGAAGAGCAGGTTGGATAGACATCTACCAGGGATGGTCTAGAAGGTTGTAGGGTTTCCATCACTGGAGATATCGAAGAGCAGGTTGGATAGACATCTACCAGGGATGGTCTAGAATGTTGTAGGGTTTCTATCACTGGAGATATCGAAGAGCAGGTTGGATAGACATCTACCAGGGATGGTCTAGGTGGGGATTGGTCCTGCCATGAGGGTAGCGGACTGGACTTGATGACTTCTCAAGGCCCCTTACATTTCTACGATTCTGTAGACATCTACCAGGGATGGTCTAGATGGGGCTTGGTCCTGCTGGGAGGGCAGGGGACTGGACTTGATGACTTCTTGAGATCCCTTCCAGTTCTATGATTCTGTAGACATCTACCAGGGATGGTCTAGATGGGGCTTGGTCCTGCCGGGAGGGCAGGGACTGGACTTGAAGACTTCTCAAGGCCCCTTCCATTTCTACGATTCTATAGACATCTACCAGGGATGGTCTAGGTGGGGATTGGTCCTACCGTGAGGGTAGTGGACTGGACTCGATGAGTTCTCAAGGCCCCTTACATTTCTACGGTTCTATAGACATCTACCAGTGATGGTCTAGGTGGGGATTGGTCCTGCCATGAGGGAAGCGGACTGGACTTGATGACCTCTTGAGGTCCCTTCCAGTTCTATGATTCGTGACCTGCCACAAAAAAAGCCACCAGGATGAGCCATACTGTTGTGGTGGCATCTCAGCAACTTCCCCAGGGCCGCTGGGCTTGGCACCCAACAACCTGGATTTGTCTCCCAATGATCAAACCCGTCTTGTTGGTGTCACCTGTCAGAAATAGGCCATCATAGAATCCTAGGGCTGGAAGAGACCTCTGGGGGTCATCAAGTCCAGCTCCCTGGACCAACCCCAACTCAATCATCCCAGCCAGGGCTTGGTCAAGGCAGGCCTTCAAAACCTTTAGAGATGGAGATTCCATCTCCCTAGGGAACCCATCCCAGGGCTTCCCCACCCTCATAGGGAAATCGTTTTTCCTAATATCCAACCTCGACCTCCCCCATGGCAACTTGAGACCATTGCTCCTTGTTCTGCCATCCAACACAACCTCTTTCCATTCTCTTTGGAACCGCCCTTCAGGAAGCTGAAAGCTGCTAGAGTAAGAGGGGTTGACTAAGTTTCTCCCCCCTTCATCCTGCTCCAAGATGATCCGTAATTCCCCCAGACCCTGGAACGGAGCATCACTGAAACACCGCCTGCTACGATCCGCTTCGCATTGCCTCTCTCCTCAGCAGCTTCGTCTGACATCTGTTCCAGAGAGCGGCAGGGAGCCAATTATCCTTGACGGCCACCTGTCCGCGGATAATTGGCACGCACGACTTTTAACGGAGAGCGTGTCAGCCGGGCGCCAGCGGTGCCTTTCCATGTGTCATGCTGCATCTCTGACGCCACGTCGGCTGCTTAGTAGGGGCGTTATCCTGTCACTTCGGCCCGAAGCATGATGCCCCTATTTAGGGGAAATACGGCCTCACGGCCTAGTCCAAATTTCACTGCCCCTGCAGTAGGGGAAATACAGCCTCACGGCCTAGTCCAAAATTCACTGCCCCGGCAGTAGGGGAAATACGGCCTCACGGCCTAGTCCAAAGTTCACTGCCCCGGCAGTAGGGGAAATACGGCCTCACGGCCTAGTCCAAAGTTCACTGCCCCGGCAGTAGGGGAAATACGGCCTCACGGCCTAGTCCAAAGTTCACTGCCCCCGCAGTAGGGGAAATACGGCCTCACGGCCTAGTCCAAAGTTCACTGCCCCCGGAGTAGGGGAAATACGGCCTCACGGCCTAGTCCAAAGTTCACTGCCCCGGCAGTAGGGGAAATACGGCCTCACGGACTAGTCCTAAGTTCACTGCCCCTGCAGTAGGGGAAATACGGCCTCACGGCCTAGTCCAAAGTTCACTGCCCCGGAAGTAGGGGAAATACGGCCTCACGGACTAGTCCTAAGTTCACTACCCTTGCAGTAGGGGAAATACGGCCTCACGGCCTAGTCCAAAGTTCACTGCCCCCGCAGTAGGGGAAATACGGCCTCACGGCCTAGTCCAAAGTTCACTGCCCCCGGAGTAGGGGAAATACGGCCTCACGGCCTAGTCCAAAGTTCACTGCCCCGGCAGTAGGGGAAATACGGCCTTACGGACTAGTCCTAAGTTCACTACCCTTGCAGTAGGGGAAATACGGCCTCACGGCCTAGTCCAAAGTTCACTGCCCCGGCAGTAGGGGAAATACGGCCTCACGGCCTAGTCCAAAGTTCACTGCCCCCGCAGTAGGGGAAATACGGCCTCACGGCCTAGTCCTAAGTTCACTACCCTTGCAGTAGGGGAAATACGGCCTCACGGCCTAGTCCAAAGTTCACTGCCCCCGCAGTAGGGGAAATATGGCCTCACGGCCTAGTCCAAAGTTCACTGCCCCTGCAGTAGGGGAAATACGGCCTCACGGCCTAGTCCAAAGTTCACTGCCCCGGCAGTAGGGGAAATTCGGCCTCACGGCCTAGTCCAAAGTTCACTGCCCCTGCAGTAGGGGAAATACGGCCTCACGGCCTAGTCCAAAGTTCACTGCCCCTTCAGTAGGGGAAATACGGCCTCATAGCCTAGTCCAAAGTTCACTGCCCCGGCAGTAGGGGAAATACGGCCTCACGGCCTAGAGACGCACACAACGTGGGAGGATGTACCAGAGATAAGAGCGTCTCTCTTAGTTGACACCTAAGTCGTTACACCTGGCTCATCCGTCGCCGGCGTAATGACGGCAATTTACAACACCCCGGGGTAAATCATTGACGTTCATCACAGCCTCGTTGCTTAAATATACTCTCGAGGCAAGATTTCAAAGAACGGTCGGATATGGCAAGTTGGACGTGTCTGCATTACTGTATCATGATGTTCCGTGGGGGGCAAAATTGGAGCTGTCCCAGGTGCTGAATTTTCCAAAGAACCTACTTCTTTAATGCTACCTACGGATCTACAAACAGGACCTCCAGAATTCCAGCTAGGCATAAGACCCCTAGCTGAGATCCCGGCTCCGAGGGGCTACCCATGCTTATAGGTCAGGCTCATCCTTGACGGGCTTCCCGTTGAAACGGACAAGACACAGGTTGAGTCAAGTGCGAGGGGATGTGATTTGAATCAGAGAATCATAGAACACTACAACTGGAGGGGCCTTCAAGAGGTCCAGTCCCCTGCCCCCACGGTAGGACCGAGCACTGTCTAGATCATCCCGGATCGATGTCTATCCAACCTGCTCTTCGATATCTTCAGAGATGGAGCTTCCACAACCTCCCTTAGCAATTTATTCCATTGTTTCACCATCTGGACAGGTAGGACGTTTTCCGAATGTCCCAACTCAACCTCCCTTGCTGCAATTTAAGCCCATTGCTTCCTGTCCTATCATCGGAGGTCAAGGAGAACAACTTTTCTCCCTTCTCCTTGGAACACCCTTTTAGATATTCGAAAACCGCTATTGTGTCCCCTCGCCATCTTCTCCTTTCTAAACTAACTAAACCCAATTCTTTTAGTCTTCCCTCTTTGGCCATGTCTTCTAGACCTTTCATCATCTTTTAGATACTCGAAAACCACTATCGTGTCCCCTCGCCATCTTCTCCTTTCTAAACTAACTAAACCCAATTATTTTAGTCTTCCGTCTTTGGCCATGTCTTCTAGACCTTTCATCATCTTTTAGGGTGTGTCTAGACAACAGAGTTTTGTCGACAAAAGTGGACTTTTGTCGACAAAACTATACCTGCGTCTACACTACCGCTGAGTTCTGTCAACCTAACGTCGACAGAACTCAGCGGTTTTGTCGACGCTGGTAAACCTCATTTTACGAGGCATAACGCCTTCTGTCGACAGAGTTCTGTCGACAGAAGGTGTTATTGCATGTAGGGTTGTGTCTAGACTACAGGGTTTTGTCGACAAAGCAGCTTGCTTTGTCGACAGAACTGAATGTAGTCTAGACACTCTTTGTTGACAGAAGCTTTGTCGACAGTATCTGTCGACAAAACTTCCGTCGACAAAAGCCTGTAGTCTAGACGTACCCTACGATACTCAAAAACCGCAATCGTGTCCCCTCTCCATCTTCTCTTTTCTAAACTAATTAAACCCAATTCTTGTAGTCTTCCCTCTTTGGCCATGTCTTCTAGACCTTTCATCATCTTTTAGATACTCAAAAACCGCTAACATGTCCCCTCTCCATCTTCTCCTTTCTAAACTAACTAAACCCAATTCTTTTAGTCTTCCGTCTTTGGCCATGTCTTCTAGACCTTTCATCATCTTTTCGATACTCAAAAACCTCTATCGTGTCCCCTCTCCATCTTCTCCTTTCTAAACTAACTAAACCCAATTCTTTTAGTCTTCCCTCTTTGGCCATGTCTTCTAGACCTTTCATCATCTTTTAGATACTCGAAAACCTCTATCGTGTCCCCTCTCCATCTTCTCTTTTCTAAACTAACTAAACCCAATTTTTTTAGTCTTCCGTCTTTGGCCATGTCTTCTAGACCTTTCATCATCTTTTAGATACTCAAAAACCGCTATCGTGTCCCCTCTCCATCTTCTCTTTTCTAAACTAACTAAACCCAATTTTTTTAGTCTTCCGTCTTTGGTCATGTCTTCTAGACCTTTCATCATCTTTTAGATACTCGAAAACTGCTATCGTGTCCCCTCTCCATCTTCTCTTTTCTAAACTAACTAAACCCAATTCTTTTAGTCTTCCCTCTTTGGCCATGTCTTCTAGACCTTTCATCATCTTTTAGATACTCGAAAACCTCTATCGTGTCCCCTCTCCATCTTCTCCTTTCTAAACTAACTAAACCCAATTCTTTTAGTCTTCCCTCTTTGGCCATGTCTTCTAGACCTTTCATCATCTTTTAGATACTCGAAAATCGCTATCATGTCCCCTCTCCATTTTCTCTTTTCTAAACTAACTAAACCCAATTTTTTTAGTCTTCCGTCTTTGGTCATGTCTTCTAGACCTTTCATCATCTTTTAGATACTCGAAAACTGCTATCGTGTCCCCTCTCCATCTTCTCTTTTCTAAACTAACTAAACCCAATTCTTTTAGTCTTCCCTCTTTGGCCATGTCTTCTAGACCTTTCATCATCTTTTAGATACTCGAAAACCTCTATCGTGTCCCCTCTCCATCTTCTCCTTTCTAAACTAACTAAACCCAATTCTTTTAGTCTTCCCTCTTTGGCCATGTCTTCTAGACCTTTCATCATCTTTTAGATACTCGAAAATCGCTATCATGTCCCCTCTCCATTTTCTCTTTTCTAAACTAACTAAACCCAATTTTTTTAGTCTTCCGTCTTTGGTCATGTCTTCTAGACCTTTCATCATCTTTTAGATACTCGAAAACCTCTATCGTGTCCCCTCTCCATCTTCTCCTTTCTAAACTAACTAAACCCAATTCTTTTAGTCTTCCCTCTTTGGCCATGTCTTCTAGACCTTTCATCATCTTTTAGATACTCGAAAATCGCTATCATGTCCCCTCTCCATTTTCTCTTTTCTAAACTAACTAAACCCAGTTCTTTCTGTCTTCCCTCATGTGTCATGATTTCTTTTAGACCTTTCATCATTTTAGTTGCTCTTCTCTGGACCTTATTCAATGTCTCTGCCTCTTTCTTGAAATGTGGGGCCCAGAAGTGGACAGAACAGTGCAATGGAGGAATATTTTCCCCCTTGAATGCTTAAGATGTAACGTGGATGCAAAATGCTCTGTGTTCAGTTACCCTCTGACTTCAGTAGAATATCTGTCGTGTGAATAGACCCATTAACTAGCCCCAAGACCCAATCCCGGCTTGCAGTCAAGAAATTAATTGCTTGGCTCTTGTCTGCCTATACATTGTGCCAGGAATGATTTTATACGGGCATTCCCTTAAGACCTGTATAAGTATTCTGCTCATAAATACGACAGCACTGTTCTTGCTAGCAAAGGCCATATATTATAGGATAGTGCGGTAGCATCACCGCTGTAAGAGCCAATACATCAAAGGCCAAGAGAGATTGCGGGCATTCATCTCCCAGCGGGTTGTTCTGCACTTGAATGCTGATGGTCTAGATGGGCCTTGCACGGTTTCTGAGGGTATTCTGCCGATGGAATCTCTGCTCCATAGAAATGTATCCCACCGTGAGAAATGAGCCACCGTGAGGTTTTTTTAACTTCATCTCGAGGAAAAAGCTATGTCCAGGAAGACGCTGGGGTGGAGTAGGAGCACATCTTTAAAGTCATGGGTTTAAGCAACAGTCAAGAAGTCATGCCGTCCTTCCCACCAGGCATTAAACGTCAATGCAGCCAGGGGAGGGATGAATTCTTCAGTTCTAAACCCAGTGAGATGGTGAAGTTTCCAATGACCGTGGCAGCATCAGAATGGGGGTAGAAGGCATCTCAGATAGTCGGCTCTCAAGCCATAGCAGGATTCTTCGGTGAGAAAGCCACTCAAAACCTAATCAACCATGAGATGGAGAAGACACTCCCTACAACCCCTTGACTTGACGATGACATGACCGATGACCATGGCTGTACCACTGTCACAATGAATGGGGGTAGAAGGCATCTCAGATAGGCAGCTCTCAGGCCATGCCGGTTTTTCATAGGGCAGAACACCACCCAAGAACCAATAGACCATGAGACGGAGAAGACACTTCCTACAACCCCTTGACTTGACGATGACATGTCCGATGACCATGGCTGTACCACTGTCACAATGAATGGGGGTAGAAGGCATCTCAGATAGGAAGCTCTCAGGCCATGCCGGTTTTTCATAGGGCAGAACACCACTCAAGAACCAATAGACCATGAGATGGAGAAGACACATCCTACAACCCCTTGACTTGACGATGACATGACCGATGACCATGGCTGTACCACTGTCACAATGAATGGGGGTAGAAGGCATCTCAGATAGGCAGCTCTCAGGCCATGCCAGTTTTTCATAGGGCAGAACACCACCCAAGAACCAATAGACCATGAGACGGAGAAGACACTTCCTACAACCCCTTGACTTGACGATGACATGTCCAATGACCATGGCTGTACCACTGTCACAATGAATGGGGGTAGAAGGCATCTCAGATAGGAAGCTCTCAGGCCATGCCGGTTTTTCATAGGGCAGAACACCACCCAAGAACCAATAGACCATGAGACGGAGAAGACACTTCCTACAACCCCTTGACTTGACGATGACATGACCGATGACCATGGCTGTACCACTGTCACAATGAATGGGGGTAGAAGGCATCTCAGATAGGCAGCTCTCAGGCCATGCCGGTTTTTCATAGGGCAGAACACCACCCAAGAACCAATAGACCATGAGACGGAGAAGACACTTCCTACAACCCCTTGACTTGACGATGACATGTCCGATGACCATGGCTGTACCACTGTCACAATGAATGGGGGTAGAAGGCATCTCAGATAGGAAGCTCTCAGGCCATGCCGGTTTTTCATAGGGCAGAACACCACCCAAGAACCAATAGACCATGAGACGGAGAAGACACTTCCTACAACCTCTTGACTTGAGGTTTACCGCCGTCTACTGTGTAGACATACCCTAAGAGACTGGGCAACGAAATGGTGCATGAATTTGAATGTTGAGCAACGCAAAGTAATGCCGATTGGAAAACGTCATCGCAACGACACACACTAAGCAATGGGGTCTAATTTTCACTCATAAGAACATAAGAATGGCCGTACTGGGTCAGACCAAAGGTCCTTCTCGCCCAGTATCCTGTCTGCCGACAGTGGCCAACACCAGGTGCCCCAGAGAGGGTGGACCGAAGACAACGATCAAGCGATTTGTCTCCTACCATCCCTCTCCAGCCTCTGATAAACAGAGGCCAAGGACACCATTTTATCCCCTGGCTAATAGCCTTTTATGGACCTAACCTCCATGAAATTATCTAGCTTCTCTTGAAACTCTATTACAGTCCTAGCCTTCACAGCCTCCTCTGGCGAGGAGTTCCACAGGTTGACTACACGCTGTGTGAAGAAGAACTTTCTTGTATTAGTTTTAAACCTGCTCCCCGTTCATTTTATTTGGTGTCCTCTAGTTCTTCTATTACGGGAACTAATAAATAACTTTTCTTTATCGGCCCTCTCCACACCACTCATGATTTTATAGACCTCTATCCTATCCCCCCTCAGTCTCCTCTTTTCGAAACTGAAAAGTCCCAGTCGTTTTAACCTCTCCTCATACGGGACCCGTTCCAAACCCCTGATCATTTTAGTTGCCCTTTTCTGAACCCTTTCCAAGGCCAAAATATCTTTTTGGAGGTGAGGAGACCACATCTGTACACTGTATTCCAGATGTGGGCATACCATAGTTTTATACAGGGGCAGGAAGATATTCTGAGTCTTGGAAAGATCTTGAAGTCCTTGTGGATCGTTCTCTGAAAATATTCACTCTCTGTGCAGCGGCTGGCAAAAAACCCGACATCTAGGAATCTTTCAAAAAGGGATAGAGAATAAGACAGAGACATTTTATTGCCTCTCTGTAAATCTCAGCTTCACGGCGTAGCCGAGTTAGTCTGTACAGGATCAACGTAAAAAACGAAAACTATTCGGGTAGCACTTTATCGACGAACAAAACATATAGTTGGTATCATGAGCTTTCGTGGGCGCAACCGTAGAAAGCTCATGATACCAACTGTATGTTTTGTTCGTCGATAAAGTGCTACCAGAATAGTTTTCGTTTTTTACGTTTATAAATCAATGGTGTGCCCGCATCTTGAATACTGTGGTTGCCTCCTCTCAAAAAAGCTCTCTTCGCGTTGGAAAAGGTTGAGACAAGGGCAACAAAAATGAGTCGGGATTTGGAACGGGTCCCATACGAAGAGCGATTAAAAAGACGGGAACGTTTCCGCTTCGAAAAGGGGAGACGAAGGGATGACCCACGTGGAAAAAGTGAATCAGGAAAAGTTATTGACTTATTCCCCCGATATAAGAACTAGGGGTCACCCAAATGAAATGAAGAGGCAGCAGGTTTAAAACAAACACAAGGAAGTTTTTCTTCATTCAGTGCACAGTCAACCTGTGGAACTCCTCGCCACAGGATGCGGGGAAGGCTAGAACTTTAACAGGGTTCAAAAAAGAGCAAGATAGATTCATGGAGGTTAGGTTCATCAATGGTTAATAGCTGGGATGGATAGCGATGGTGTCCCTAGCTCTGTTTCTCTGGAAGTGGGAGACAGGGGAGGGATCACGTGAGGATTACCTGTTGTGTTCCCTCCCTCTGGGGCTTCGGGCATCGGCCACTGTCAGCCAACTGGATCCTGAGCTAGATGACCTTAGGGAAGGAAGCCTGATGTTTGTGTCGTCTCCAGCACACCCGTTAACAATCGGCACCTGTCGGAGGACAAGCACGCACCTGCTTTTAATGCCTTCAGCTGTTCCTTCTTCTGGGACCACTTTCCAGGACCTAGACGTCCCAGCGGGCCTGGACAGTCCTGCTGGAAGGGGGACACCTGACCGATTCCGAACCAGAGAATTTTCCGGACCACAGGAGATCAATACAGTCCTATGATTCCATGGACATCTACCAGGGATGGTCTAGATGGGGCTTGGCCCTGCCGGGAGGGCGGGATATGGGACTTGATGACCTCTCAAGGTCTCTTCCTGTTCTAGGATTCAGTAGACATCTACCAGGGATGGTCTAGATGGGGCTTGGCCCTGCCGGGAGGGCAGGGTATGGGACTTGATGACCTCTCAAGGTCTCTTCCTGTTCTAGGATTCAGTAGACATCTACCAGGGATGGTCTAGATGGGGCTTGGTCCTGCGGGGAGGGGAGGGGATGGGACTTGATGACCTCTTGAGGTCTCTTCCTGTTCTAGGATTCAGTAGACATCTACCAGGAATGGTCTAGATGGGGCTTGGTCCTGCGGGGAGGGCAAGGGATGGGACTTGATGACCTCTCAAGATCTCTTCCAGTTCTGCTGTTCTATATCTTGACCTGAAAAATACCTAAAACCAACCAATAGTCCTGTAGCACCCGAGAGTCTAAGAAAGCACATAGAAGTTATCATGAGCTTTTGTGGCCACAACCTAAAACACTTAATCATTTAATGGACCACCATTCCGACTGTTCTGGCTGAAATTTCCCCTGCAGAAGGTCTGCTGAAAAGAACATCCCCGGACGGCTAGCGCCCAGAGAAATGTCAACTTTTCCTCCCCCGTTATTTCAGCGTGAGAGCGATTCCGCAATTATTCCAAGCCGCATCTGAGAGCAGGGTGGGTTTTTGGTGCCGGGTGGGGAGGTTTTCACATTCTGCAATGAAGCGAGGGGTTTTTCACCCCCAATTTTCAAAGCCGCAGCCGCAAACCGGCTCCCGAAATTCACAGTTCTGCCTTCGAGCAGCAGGAAAACCGCACCGCACAGCTCGCTTCGATCCAACTTTGAAGTCTGACAGCTCTTTTATGGAGAGCTCCCAAGACACTCTCAGAGTTGCTCGGTGGAAAGCAAACAAGTCGGGCCGGCAAACACAAGCCGCATCCAAATTCACTCTGGATCTCAAATATTTGCGAGCCGTATTTTCCCCGTATTCCCTCCGCTCTGCTCGATACGTGTCGGGGCGTGAGCCAGCCGGGGAAGTCTCTGTATGCAAACGGCACACGTGGGTATACACCGCCGCTCCTGTCCTCCTGCAACATCTTTACCGAGAGTGCTGCATTGGGAGCCGGTAACTTCACTTGTGATGTGCGTTGCATCTCAAATGCATCGCCCATGAATATGCAAATCGACACCGAATAAATACAGCACGATCAGCATTTAGTGGCGACGAGCAACGGCATAAGGAACATGAAGAATCAGCTAGGAACGGCATGCTAAACTAGCGGGAGAGGTCAATACGTAGGAGGATCGGGTTCAGGGCCCAGAGGGAGCTTGACACATTGGAGCGTTGGGCAGAAAGAAATTGGAGGAGGTTCAACAAGGACAAACGCAGAGATGGAAGAATCCGAAGCATTGATACGGGCCGGGGACCGACTGTTTAAGCAGCCGTTCTGCAGAAAAACGACCTGGGGATTACAGAGGATGAGACGTTGGAGATGGGTCAACAGGATGTCCTCGTCTCCAAGAAGCATTAGGAGGAACGTTGCCGGCAGATCTAGAGGAAAGATTAGTCCCCGTTATTTGGCACTGGGGAGGCCACATCTGGAGGACTGTGTCCAATTCTGGGCTCCGGATTATAGAAAGGAGGTGGACGTATTGGAATAAAGTCCAGCGGAGGGCAACGAAACTGATTCGGGGGCTGGAGCACATGACCTACGAGGAGAGGCGGACAGATTTGGGGTCGTCAGTCTGCAGGAGAGAAGAGCGAGGGGGAATTTGAGAGCGGCCTTCAACTTCCTGAAGGGGGTTCCAAGGAGGATGGAGAGAGGCTGTTCTCAGTGGGGACAGATGCAGAACAAGGAGCAATGGGTTCAAGTTACACTGGGGGAGGTCTAGGTTGGATATTCGGAGAAACTATTTCCCGAGGAGGGTGTGGAAGCGCTGGGATGGGTTCCCTAGGGAGGGGGTGGAATCTCCCTCCCTAGAGGTGTTTAAGTCCCATCTTGACCAAGCCCTGGTTGGGATGAATACGTTGGAGTTGACCCTCAATACAACCCACCTGGGAAGAATCGGGACTTGGACCAAGCATCCTGTCCCTCCATCTGTGCACCCTAAGCCAGCGAAACTCACTCACATGCCCGGGCAAAAGGTGTCACCTGATCACACCCTCTGGTCCCACCCCCAGACCTTGGGCCTCTGTGAACATGCTGGCCTACACTACACCAACGATCTACGCTGCCACAGGTGATCTTCTGGGGTTCGATTTCGATTGAACCTCTCTAGTCCGGGTTGGACCTCTTTAGTCCAGAACTCTCTAGACAGGAAACATCCATCATCCGGAATGATGTGAGTTCGCCGGATGTCCACTTTTCATGGGTATGGCCAAGTTTCCCGTGGTCCCATCGAGTTTTCTTACAGTCCCCAGTCCTGGCTTTTAGGGCTGCTAGACCATATTGACCTCCCATGGTCCGGCAAATTCTCCGGTTAGGTGCTGAAGGTGCCGGTCTACAGAAATTCAACCAGTCCCTGTGTTGAGAGATTTCTGATTCTCAAGGGCTCCTAACCCTAGCAGAGACAAACGGTTGATGCCCCAAAATTTCTAACTGGTGATATGGCTCACATGTGTGCCAGAGTGGGTAATCTACCCTTTGGAACAGATCTCTGATGGGTTTGATAGGTTCTTCATTACTTGGGTGTTGACGGGTCCTTTTCAAAGACCAGCCCTGACTCAACAAAGTGTTGGAATGGATGAAGACCTTGGGTAGAGTCTCTGGTCTGTGTCTTCCCCAATGATTTGGACTTCAACATTAGGACCTTTCAAGGTCCCTTCTAGTTCTGATTCTGTAGACATCTACCAGGGATGGTCTAGATGGGGCTTGGTCCTGCCATGAGGGTAGGGGACTGGACTTGATGACCTCTTGAGGTCCCTTCTAGTTCTATGATTCTGTAGACATCTACCAGGGATGGTCTAGATGGGGCTTGGTCCTGCCATGGGGGTAGGGGACTGGACTTGACCTCTCAAGATCCCTTCCAGTTCTATGATTCTGTAGACATTAGGAATCGATATTTGGCAGCATGGTCTCTACCAAGCCCAACGCAGGCGGTTTGGCAAGTTGATTGCAGCAGATACAGAAGTAGAACGGCACTTCTCGGAGGCCTTGTCTACCCTACAGAGGAAGATCAAAGTAAGATACGCAACTCCAGCTATGGTAATTACGAAGCCCGCGTTGACCTAGCTGAAATCACATTTCCACGCTGTGCTCAGAGCAAGAGGCCGATAGCTTCTCTTACTCCTCGTGAAAGGAGGAGTACCGGACCCCGGATGTCTGACATACGAGTCCCTACTCGAACATCAGAAGATCGATCTCCGCGATGTGTAGACGTGCCCCGACTGCCATCTTCTCCTCGCCGGCGAGCCTCCAATTAGGCAGGCCGACACATTCTGAGGCAGCCGAAAATCAGCATCTTAAAAGACACAATTTGAATTCCGTTCATTTCAATCCACCTTAATGAAGTTACCCACAACAGGCCTTAATTTGATAGTGGCTTAAAATTCATTGGAACTGTGATACTAGAATACCGATGTACCAACATAGAAACGAACGGTCCCCCTGTTAATTAATACCCTAGGGTTATTACGATCCCCCTATCCTTAATAAAGAGGCCCCTTTATGACTACAACAGAGATAAGTTTTCAACTCATTTCTATGTGAGTTGCATCCTGCTTCTTACGAGGAATTTCACCAAGGCCGTCACCAATAGCAACTGTGACAAAGACATGATACATCCAGCGAGCATTGGAGAAGAGGTACAGTGTAAAATCGCTTTATAACAATACAAGAAGCATCCATCACGCCGGCGGTTCATGGGAGACATTGAGCCGAGTGTTTTAAAGGCCCCCACTAGAGCGAGAGAGAAACCACGTAGGGAGAGGCTCACAACGGCCCTCAAAGTGCATTCACAGACCCCTACAGGAAATCTCGCTAGTTTCACAGTGCCGATTCGGATTTCAAAGTCGGTGTCCACAGCGGATGCACCAGGTCTGGAAGAGCGCAGGCTCCCGCGGGGGGAATTTCGCTCCTCCGGACACGTGGAGCTGGAGAAAAGGCCGGAGAGTTAGATCTTGTTGTGGAGATATTGACGAGCAGGTTGCGTAGACATCTACTAGGAATGGTTTGGATGTAGCGTGGGCCTGCCAGGAGGGCAGGGGACTGGACTTGAAGACCTCTCAAGATCCCTTCTAGTTCTATGATTCTGTAGATATCCACCAGGGATGGTCTAGATGGGGCTTGGTCCTGCCGTGAGGGCAGGGGACTGGACTTGATGACCTCAGAAGGTCCCTTCCAGTTCTAGTGTCCTATGATTCAGTAGACATCTACCAGGGATGGTCAAGATGGTGTTTGGTCCTGCTGGGAGGGTATGGGACTTGACTGGATGACCTTTCAAGGTCCCTTCCAATTCTGTGATTCTATAGACATCTCTCAGGGATGGTCTAGATGGGGCTTGGTCCTACCATGAGGGCAGGGGACTGGACTCGATGACCTCTCGAAGTCCCTTCCCGTTCCAGTACTCTACTATTCTATGGTTCTATAGACATCTACCAGGGATGGTCTAGACGGGGATTGGTCCTGCCGTGAGGGCAGGGGACTGGACTTGATGACCTCACGAGGTTCCTTCCAGTTCTAATGTCCTATGATTCAGTAGACATCTACCAGGGATGGTCAAGATGGTGTTTGGTCCTGCTGGGAGGGCAAGGGAACTTGACTAGATGACCTCTCAAGGTCCCTTCTAGTTCTGTGATTCTGTAGACATCTACCAGGGATGGTCTAGATGGTGCTTGGTCCTGCTGTGAGGGCAGGAGACTGGACTCGATGACCTCTCGAAGTCCCTTCCCGTTCCAGTACTCTACTATTCTATGGTTCTATAGACATCTACCAGGGATGGTCTAGACGGGGATTGGTCCTGCCGTGAGGGCAGGGGACTGGACTTGATGACCTCACGAGGTTCCTTCCAGTTCTAATGTCCTATGATTCAGTAGACATCTACCAGGGATGGTCAAGATGGTGTTTGGTCCTGCTGGGAGGGCAAGGGAACTTGACTAGATGACCTCTCAAGGTCCCTTCTAGTTCTGTGATTCTGTAGACATCTACCAGGGATGGTCTAGATGGTGCTTGGTCCTGCTGTGAGGGCAGGAGACTGGACTCGATGACCTCTCGAAGTCCCTTCCCGTTCCAGTATTCTACTATTCTATGATTATATAGACATCTACCAGGGATGGTGTAGATGAGGCTTGGTCCTGCCATGAGGACAGAGGACTGGACTTGATGACCTCACAAGGTCCCTTCCAGTTCTAATGTCCTATGATTCAGTAGACATCTACCAGGGATGGTCGAGATGGTGTTTGGTCCTGCCAGGAGGGCAAGGGGACTTGACTGGATGACCTCTCAAGGTCCCTTCCAATTCTGTGATTCTATAGACATTTATCAGGGATGGTCTAGACGGGACTTGGCCCTGCCAGGAGGTCAGGACACTGGACTTGATGACCCGTCGAGGTCCCTTCCCAGTCTAATGTGCTATGAATCGCTGATCTGTCGGCACTGGAAAAGCCTGCGCTAGGAGCGTGCATTTCCGGCGGATGAAACCGCAAGCCGCAGCTAGCCCCTTGCTAATTAGGAACTCCCTGTGCTGTCGAAACCCCCTGCATTTTAATCCTGGCCGCTTCCTCTTTGTGGCGTTTGGCAAAGCGCCGGGTTTGATTTTAATTGGCTTCTCTCGCCGGAGTGACAGCCGCTTGGAAGCCCCCCCACCGTCTGATTGGGGCCGCCAGCCACGAGGGACCGGCTCCCGGAGGTCACAGGCTGCCCAGTAATGAGGACTCGGCTGTCCCCGGGCTCTGCGTTCGGCGGAGGGGAGGGGGGAGTTGGCTGTCACATCCCCGGCTCGTTAACGCGCCCTGTCACCGTCACGTGCGGCAGATCCCGGGCTGCCTGCGGCTGTCACCGCGCTGCCGCTCTCAGCCTGCCGGGGCCGGAGCGAAGCTCATTATACCGGCTCATTAGAGACACTGGCCCGGTGGTAGAGGAATCCGGCGGCGGCTAAGCCGGGGGTGGACTGCCACGCCGATGAGTGACGCCCCGAGGGGGGAGACCGCAGCACCCCTCCGCCGGGAGAGGGGAGGCAGGAAGGGCCCACGGCGCCACGGGGAGGGGCGGTGGCCGGCAGGGGCGAGCACCGTTGTGAACGGCCTGAGGAAGGCTGACGCCGTCGGCCCCCACCGTGCACGGGGGGTTGGACTCTGCGGGCGTGGACACTAAACCGCCCGGGATCGTCCGCCCCCGCGCACGCCTCCGCCGGCCTTAAGAGAAACCCAGAAAACTCCCACGGCCTCTCAGCCCCGTGGGGTGTGGGTCGGTCGCGACAATCTTTACCCTGGCCGGACCCCTAACCCTCTCTCTAGCCCTGACCCCATCCCCACCCCTACCCCTCTCCCTATCCCTACCCCATCCCCATCCTTACCCCTACCCCATCCCTCTCCTCTCTCTCTCCCTAACCCTGACCCCATCCCCACCCCTACTCCTACACCTACCCTTACCCATACCCAACTCCCTAACCCTGACCCCGTCCCCATCCCTACCCCTCTCCCTATCCCTACCCCATCCCCATCATTACCCCTACCCCATCCCTCTCCTCTCTCTCTCCCTAACCCTGACCCCATCCCCACCCCTACTCCTACACCTACCCCTACCCATACCCCTCTCCCTAACCCTGACCCCGTCCACACCCCTACTCCTACTCCTACCCCTACCCCTCTCCCTCTCCCTCTCCCTATCCCTACCCCATCCCCATCCTTACCCCTACCCCATCCCTCTCCTCTCTCCCTAACCCTGACCCTGTCCCCATCCCTACTCCTACCCCTACCCCTACCCCTCTCCCTATCCCTACCCCATCCCCATCCTTACCCCTACCCCATCCCTCTCCTCTCTCTCTCCCTAACCCTGACCCCTTCTCCACCCCTACTCCTACCCCTACCCCTACCCATACCCCTCTCTCTAACCCTGACCCCGTCCCCACCCCTACTCCTACCCCTACCCATACCCCTCTCCCTAACCCTGACCCCGTCCCCACCTCTACTCCTACCCCTATCCCTACCCATACCCCTCTCCCTCTCCCTCTCCCTCTCCCTATCCCTATCCCTACCCCATCCCCACCCCTACCCCTCTCCCTATCCCTACCCCATCCCCATCCTTACCCCTACCCCATCCCTCTCCTCTCTCTCTCTCCCTAACCCTGACCCCATCCCCACCCCTACTCCTACCCCTCCCATACCCCTCTCCCTAACCCTGACCCCATCCCCATCCCCACCCCTACTCCTACCCCTACCCCTACCCCTCTCCCTAACCCTGACCCCGTCCCCACCTCTACTCCAACCCCTATCCCTACCCATACCCCTCTCCCTAACCCTGACCCCATCCCCACCCCTACTCCTACCCCTACCCCTACCCATACCCCTCTCCCTAACCCTGACCCCGTCCCCACCTCTACTCCTACCCCTACCCATACCCCTCTCCCTAACCCTGACCCCGTCCCCACCTCTACTCCTACCCCTACCCATACCCCTCTCCCTAACCCTGACACCGTCCCCACCTCTACCCCTACCCCTACCCATACCCCTCTCCCTAACTCTGACCCCGTCCCCACCTCTACTCCTACCCCTACCCATACCCATAACCCTCTCCCTAACCCTGACCCCATCCTCACCCCTACTCCTACCCCTACCCCTACCCATACCCCTCTACCTCTCCCTACCCTATCCCCATCCTTACCTCTACCCCATCCCTCTCCTCTCTCTCTCCCTTACCCTGACCCCATCCCCACCCCTACTCCTACTCCTACTCCTACCCCTATCCCTATCCCTATCCCTATCCCTATCCCTATCCCTATCCTGGTCCCAACCTATCCCTAACCCCCTCGCCATCTCCATCCCCATCCCCATCCCCACCCCTACCCCTGTCCCTCTCCCTCTCCCTCTCCCTGTCCCTCTCCCTATCCTGGTCCCTACTCCTACCCCTACCCCTATCCCTACCCCATCCCCATCCCCATCCACACCTCTACCCCTGTCCCTGTCCCAGTCCCTTCCCCTACCCCTACCCCTGCCCCTACCCCTACTCCTACCCCTACCCGTACCCCATCCCCATCCCCATCCCCACTCCTAACCCTACCCCTATCCCTACCCCTGTCCCTCTCCCTCTCCCTCTCCTGGTCCCTACTCCTACCCCTACTCCTACCCCTACCCCTATCCCTACCCCATCCCCATCCCCACTCCTACCCCTACCCCTGTACCTGTCCCTCTCCCTCTCTCTCTCCCTATCCTGGTCCCTACTTCTATTCCTACCCTATCCCCATCCCCATCCACACCTCTACCCCTGTCCCTGTCCCAGTCCCTTCCCCTACCCCTACCCTATCCCTACCCCTACCCCTACCCTACCCCTACCCCTACCCCTACCCCTACCCTATCCCTAATCCCTACCCTATCCCTAACACTATCCCTATCCCTATCCCTATCCCTAACCCTATTTCTACACCTACTCTTACCCCTACCCCACTCCTACCCTTACCCTTACCCTCTCCCTCTCCCTACCCCATCCTCTCCCTCTCCCTCTCCCTCTCCCTCTCCCTACCCCTTCCCTACTCCTACCCCTATCCCTACCCCCATCCCTATCCCTGTCCCCATCTCCATCTCTAACCCTATCCTTCTCCCTCTCCCTCTCCCTCTCCGTCTCCCTACCCCTACCCCCATCCCTATCCCTATCCCTATCCCTATCCCTATCCCTATCCCTATCCCTATCCCTATCCCTATCCCTATCCTGAACCTTGGCCATTCTGTCTAATCAGTATCGATGGACCCGTCCTCCATGAATGTATCTTGTTCTTTTTGGAACCCTGTTAAAGTCCTGGCCCTCACAACATCCTCCAGCGAGGAGTTCCACAGGTCAGCTGCGAAAGGCAAGAAGCGGCATTGTGGGAAGGGAGCCAGAGGCCAGGCAGGACACAGTACTCCACGGTGTCCACGCTGGTACCCCCACGCTGCATTCAGCGAGTAGCAAGCTTTCTGCTTCTTATTGAGACGACCTGCTAGAGCGCACAGCCGGGGACTTAGTGCGCACAAAGTGACTCGCCTGGGCACGCAGCTAGCACGGTGCAGCATTGCGGGCAGCTCAGACGCATCCTCTCCACTCAAGAAGCCAACCCGGAGATTTGTCGTGGCGTTTTCGGCTTTCATTAGCGTATGCAAATCAGATCATTACTTGCTTCCCCGCGCAAACACAAAAGCAAATTGTTCTCTGCCGGCGCCGGGGGTGAAGAACAATTGCTAAAGATCCCACAGCCCCCAAACCAAAGTCCCGAGCCAGGCGACCTGGAGACCTTGTCAACCTCCCCTATTACGCGGCAACCGTGGCAAAACTAGTTCAAGACTCTTCAACAGGCCTCCGGGCCTGGGGTGTGTTTGCTGAAACACACTCAGTCCTGCCTAGATGAGGAAGAGGAGACGCGAGACCAGCCCGGATCCGTTCCACCCATGGTCGGTTTCTTCCAAGCTCTGAGGACGAGCCACCGTCGGGTCCCAAACTAGGAGGCACGTCCCCCAGGGGAGCATGACGAAATTCTGGGACGGGGGGTGCGAGGCCATTCAGCCCCCCTCCGTCAATATCCCTCCCCCCTCTGCCAAGAATAGAGTTGTCAGGTGTCTGGTATTGACATGGACTGTCCGGTATTTTCGCCTCGGTTGTGTCTACACTGGCCAGTTATTCCGGAAAATCAGCCGCTTTTCCGGAAAAACTTGCCAGCTGTCTACACTGGCCGCTTGAATTTCCGGAAAAGCACTGATGATCTCCTGTAAAATCATCAGTGCTTTTCCGGAAAAACGATGCTGCTCCCGTTCGGGCCAAAGTCTTTTTCCGGAAAACTGTTCCGGAAAAGAGCCAGTGTAGACAGCACCGTTGTGCTTTCCGCAAGAAAGCCCTGATCGCAAAAGTGACGATCGGGGCTTTTTCCCGGAAAAGCGCGTCTAGATTGGCCACAGACGCTTTTCCGCAAAAAATGCTTTTCCAGAAAAGCGTCCTGCCAATCTAGACGCGCTTTTTCCGAAAATACGTTTAACGGAAAATTTTTCCGTTAAACGCATTTCCGGAAAGTCATGCCAGTGTGGATGTAGCCTTCCTGTCTGGTAAAAAAATTCAGAAAATACCGGACTCCTAAAATGTCCCATATTTCATGGGTTTTCCCGGCCAGGAGGAGAAAATTCTGAGTGATTTCCTGGTTTCTTCCAGTTCTATGATTCTGTAGACATCTACCAGGGATGGTCTAGATGGGGCTTGGTCCTGCCATGAGGGCAGGGGACTGGATTCGATGACCTCTCAAGGTCCCTTCCAGTTCTATGATTCTGTAGACATCTACCAGGGATGGCCTAGATGGGGCTTGGTCCTGACGTGAGGGCAGGGGACTGGATTCGATGACCTCTCAAGGTCCCTTCCAGTTCTATGACTCTATAGACATCTACCAGGGAGTGATTTCCTGGTTTCTTCCAGTTCTATGATTCTGTAGACATCTACCAGGGATGGTCTAGACAGGGCTTGGTCCTGCCGGAAGGGCAGGGGACTGGATTCGATGACCTCTCAAGGTCCCTTCCAGTTCTATGATTCTGTAGACATCTACCAGGGATGGTCTAGATGGGGCTTGGTCCTGCCGTGTGGGCAAGGGGCTGGATTCGATGACCTCTCAAGGTCCCTTCCAGTTCTATGTTTCTGTAGATATCTACCAGGGATGGTCTAGATTGGGCTTGGTCCTGCCGGAAGGGCAGGGGACTGGATTCGATGACCTCTCAAGGTCCCTTCCAGTTCTATGATTCTGTAGACATCTACCAGGGATGGTCTAGATGGCGTTTGGTCCTTCCGTGAGGGCAGGGGACTGGATTCGATGACCTCTCAAGGTCCCTTCCAGTTCTATGTTTCTGTAGACATCTACCAGGGATGGTCTAGATGAGGCTTGGTCCTGCCGTTTGGGCAGGGGGCTGGACTTGATGCCGTCTCGAGGTCTCTTCCAGTTCTATGAGATAGATATATCCCCTTCTGGGTGGTAATTACATAAGCAAACCCCCTTAGACAGCTTTATCCAGGCCAAAACTCCTACACAGAGGAGAGGTTATGAAAACCTATCTCACCAACTCCAAACAGGTTCTCCCAGTCCCAAAGGACCGGCCACAGTCCCAGGATAAATTAGACCTCTGGTCTTACTCAAAAGAGGCCGCTGGGCCAATCTCCTTTAGCACAGAGTTTCTTAAACTTTTTATGGGGAACACCAAGGATTTTTTTTCAGAAAAAAAAAAAGTGGTGCTTGCCCCTTTAAGAGCAGCCATTCCCCAGGGAAAAATTGACCCAAAAAAAAACACACACACAAAAGGAGGCTTGTCCCTTTAAGGGCAGCCATTTTGAATTTTGTTCTCTCCGCAGCACACCAGTGTGCCGCGGAACACACTTTAAGAAATGCTGCTTTCGCATCTAAAACCAAAAGGTTTACTAATAAAAACCTGTGGAACTCCTTGCCAGAGGAGCACCCTTTAAGAAACGCTGTTTTCGCATCTAAAACCAAAGGTTTCCTAATAAAAAACCGTGGAACTCCTTGCCAGAGCAGCACACTTTAAGAAACGCTGCTTTCGCATCTAAAACCAAAAGGTTTACTAATAAAAACCTGTGGAACTCCTTGCCAGAGCAGCACACTTTAAGAAATGCTGTCCTAGGCCATTTTGAATTCTGTTCTCTCCACAGCACACCTTTGACTGCCCCATGGCACACCAGTGTGCCACGGAACACACTTTAAGAAATGCTGCTTTCTCACCTAAAGCCAAAAGGTTTATTAATAAAAACCTGTGGAACTCCTTGCCAGAGGAGCGTACTTTAAGAAACGCTGCTTTCGCATCTAGATCCAAAAGTTTACTCATAAAAAACTGTGGAACTCCTTGCCAGTGGAGCACACTTTAAGAAACGCTGCTTTCGCATCTACAACCAAAAGTTTACTAATAAAAACCTGTGGACCTCCTTGCCGGAGGAGCACACTTTAAGAAACACTGCTTTCTCATCTAAAACCAAATGTTTACTCATAAAAACCTGTGGAACTCCTTGCCAGAGGAGCGTACTTTAAGAAACGCTGCTTTCGCATCTAAAACCAAAAGGTTTACTAATAAAAACCTGTGGAACTCCTTGCCGGAGGAGCACACTTTAAGAAACACTACTTTCTCATCTAAAACCAAAAGTTTACTCATAAAAACCTGTGGAACTCCTTGCCAGAGGAGCACATTTTAAGAAATGCTGTCCTAGGCCATTTTGAATTCTGTTCCTTCCACAGCACACCTTTGACTGCCCCATGGCACACCAGTGTGCCACGGAACACACTTTAAGAAATGCTGCTTTCGCACCTAAAGCCAAAAGGTTTATTAATAAAAACCTGTGGAACTCCTTGCCAGTGGAGCGCACTTTAAGAAACGCTACTTTTGCATCTAAAACGAAAAGTTTACTCATAAAAAACTGTGGAACTCCTTGCCAGTGGAGCGCACTTTAAGAAATGCTACTTTCGCATCTACAACCAAAAGTTTACTAATAAAAACCTGTGGAACTCCTTGCCGGAGGAGCACACTTTAAGAAACACTGCGTTCTCATCTAAAACCAAAAGTTTACTCATAAAAACCTGTGGAACTCCTTGCCAGAGGAGCGTACTTTAAGAAACGCTGCTTTCACATCTAAAACCAAAAATTTACCCATAAAAACCTGTGGAACTCCTTGCCAGAGGAGCACACTTTAAGAAATGCTGTCCTAGGCCATTTTGAATTCTGTTCTCTCCACAGCGCAGCTTTGACTGCCCCATGGCACACCAGTGTGCCACGGAACACACTTTAAGAAACACTGGTTTGGCATCTAAAACCAGAAGTTTACTAATAAAAACCTGTGGAACTCCTTACCAGTGGAGCACACTTTAAGAAATGCTGCTTTCGCATCTAAAACCAAAAGTTTACTCATAAAAAACTGTGGAACTCCTTGCCAGTGGAGCACACTTTAAGAAACGCTGCTTTCGCATCTACAACCAAAAGTTTACTAATAAAAACCTGTGAAACTCCTTGCCGGAGGAGCACACTTTAAGAAACGCTGCTTTCGCATCTACAACCAAAAGTTTACTAATAAAAACCTGTGGAACTCCTTGCCAGAGGAGCGTACTTTAAGAAACGCTGCTTTCCCATCTAAAACCAAAAATTTACTCATAAAAACCTGTGGAACTCCTTGCCAGAGGAGCACACTTTAAGAAATGCTGTCCTAGGCCATTTTGAATTCTGTTCTCTCCACAGCGCAGCTTTGACTGCCCCATGGCACACCAGTGTGCCACGGAACACACTTTAAGAAACACTGGTTTGGCATCTAAAACCAGAAGTTTACTAATAAAAACCTGTGGAACTCCTTACCAGTGGAGCACACTTTAAGAAATGCTGCTTTCGCATCTAAAACCAAAAGTTTACTAATAAAAACCAGTGGAACTCCTTGCCGGAGGAGCACACTTTAAGAAACACTGCTTTCTCATCTAAAACCAAAAGTTTACTAATAGAAACCTGTGGAACTCCTTGCCAGAGGAGCGTACTTTAAGAAATGCTGCTTTCACATCTAAAACCAAAAATTTACTCATAAAAACCTGTGGAACTCCTTGCCGGAGGAGCACACTTTAAGCAACGCTGTCCTAGGCCATTTTGAATTCTGTTCTCTCCACAGCACACCTTTGACTGCCCCATGGCACACCAGTGTGCCACGGAACACACTTTAAGAAATGCTGCTTTCGCATCTAAAGCCAAAAGGTTTATTTATAAAAACCTGTGGAACTCCTTGCCAGAGGAGCGCACTTTAAGAAATGCTGTGCTAAGCAAACAGCCCTGGGGGACCTGCCAGTCTGCATGTTCCCAGAATTCCTCCAGTGTTTATTAGCAACTCTTAAGGCCCATTGTATCACTATGCATTGTGTGATCGCCACTTGCAGTTGGGGGGTGCTGTCTCCCAGACACCAAACATGTAAACTACAAGCACAGAGCCAACTCTATGTACAAAAATCATACATGTCCCTAAGAAGCATCCCCAAATCAGAAGGGCACACCGCTTTCACTGGGGCGTGTCCGCACTAGGGAAGTATTTCGAAATAGCCACCATCGATTTCACAACAACCGAAACAACATCGAAAGAGCGATGAGTCCGAGGCAGGCTCCATTGTTGTGGAAACACTGGGGGCCGATTACAGAGAACAGCTCGGGGAGTAACTATTTCGAAAGACGGGTTGAACCAGGACTTTCAGATCTGGCGGCATCCATGCTCCGGCAGGATGACGCAGTCAACCTGTGGAACTCCTCGCCGGAGGAGGCGGTGAAGGCTAGGACTATAACAGAGTTTTAAAAAGAGCTAGAAAATTTCATGGAGGTTAGGTCCATAAAAGGCTATTAGCCAGGGGATAGAGACCCGGCTGTGGGGAGGGGACAGCAGTGGTACCGGTAAGACCCGTCCCCAGCGAGATCCAGCTGGGTGGGGCAGCAGCAGGATTGGTAAGCCCCATCCCCAGGGAGACCTGTCCGGGTGGGGCAACAGCGAGACCAGTAAGCTCTGCGCCCAGGGAGACCAGGCCGGGCAGAGCGGCAGCAGGACTGGAGAGATCTGTCCCAGCGAGACCCGGCCGGGTGGGGCAGCAGCAGGATGGGTGAGACCAGTCCCAGTGAGACCCGGCCAGGTGGGGCAGCAGCGGGACTGGAGAGACCCGTCCCAGGGAGACCCGGCCGGGCAGAGCAGCAGCGGGACTGGAGAGACCCGTCCCAGGGAGACCCGGCCGGGCAGAGCAGCAGCGGGACCAGTGAAACCCGTCCCAGGGAGACCCGACCGGGCAGAGCAGCGGCGGGACTGGAGAGACCCATCCCAGGGAGACCCGGCCGGGCAGAGCAGCGGCGGGACTGGAGAGACCCGTCCCAGGGAGACCCGACCGGGCAGAGCAGCGGCGGGACTGGAGAGACCCATCCCAGGGAGACCCGACCGGGCAGAGCAGCGGCGGGACTGGAGAGACCCGTCCCAGGGAGACCCGACCGGGCAGAGCAGCGGCGGGACTGGAGAGACCCGTCCCAGGGAGACCCGGCCGGGCAGAGCAGCGGCGGGACTGGAGAGACCCGTCCCAGGGAGACCCGACCGGGCAGAGCAGCGGCGGGACTGGAGAGGCCCGTCCCAGGGAGACCCGGCCGGGCAGAGCAGCAGCAGGACTGGAGAGACCCGTCCCAGGGAGACTCGGCCGGGCAGAGCAGCGGCGGGACTGGAGAGACCCGTCCCAGGGAGACCAGGCCGGGCAGAGCAGCAGCGGGACTGGAGAGGCCCGTCCCAGGGAGACCCGGCCGGGCAGAGCAGCGGCGGGACTGGAGAGACCCGTCCCAGGGAGACCCGGCCGGGCAGAGCAGCCGCGGGACCGGAGAGACCCGTCCCAGGGAGACCCGGCCGGGCAGAGCAGCCGCGGGACCGGAGAGACCCGTCTCAGGGAGACCCGGCCGGGCAGAGCAGCCGCGGGACCGGAGAGACCCGTCCCAGGGAGACCCGGCCTGGCAGAGCAGCCGCGGGACCGGAGAGACCCGTCCCAGGGAGACCCGGCCGGGCAGAGCAGCGGCGGGACTGGAGAGACCCATCCCAGGGAGACCCGGCCGGGTGGGGCAGCAGCGGGACCAGTGAAACCCATCCCAGGGAGACCCGGCCAGGTGGGGCAGTAGCGGGACCAGAGGGACCCATCCCAGGGAGACCCGGCTGCCCCACAAGGCTCCGCTTTCGAAAGGGAGATCGGAAGACGAGAGGCCAATTCTGGCGGAATCGGCAGCGCCTCTTTCGAAAATAGCGCTTGGTCTAGATATGGCCACAGGTTGGACCTCCCTGGTCCGGCACGAACGGGACCTGACCTGGCTTGAAGGAGGAATTTTGCCGGCTCCCGTGGAAATAGAAAGTCGGGTAGATGTCTCATGTATGGGCATGGAGGTGCTATTTCGAAGGAAGCCAACATAAGAACGGCCGTACTGGGTCAGCCCAAAGGTCCATCTAGCCCAGTATCCTGTCTGTCGACAGTGGCCAGCACCAGGTGCCCCAGAGAGGGTTGACCGAAGACAATGATCAAGCGATTTGTCTCCTGCCATCCCTCTCCAGCCTCTGACAAACAGAGGCCAAAGACACCATTTTATCCCCTGGCTAATAGCCTTTTATGGACCTAACCTCCATGAATGTATATAGCTTCTCTTTCAACTCTATTACAGTCCTAGCCTTCACTGCCTCCTCCGGCGAGGAGTTCCACAGGTTGACAACACGCTGTGTGAAGAAGAACTTCCTTTTATTCGTTTTAAACCTGCTCCCCATTCATTTCATTTGGTGTCCTCTAGTTCTTCTATTAGGGGAACTAGTTAATCACTTTTCTTTTATTTACCCTCTCCACCCCACTCATGATTTTATAGACCTCGATCCTATCCCCCCTCACTCTCCTCTTTTCGAAACTGAAAAGTCCCAATTGCGTTAACCTCTCTGCATAGGGGACCCGATCCAAACCCTCGGGAATAAATTGCCAAGGGGGGATCGTGGAATCTCCATCTCTAGAGATATTGACGATCAGGTTGGATAGACGTTGACCAGGGATGGTCTAGATGGGGCTTGGTCCTCTATGAGAGCAAGGGACAGGATTTGATGACCTTGCGAGGCCATTTCTGGTTCTAGTGTTCCATGATTTTAGGATTACATTCCTGATTAGACCGAGACTGCACTCATTCCTGCACTTTGGCGGCCGTCGAAAAACAGGACCAGCGGGGGTTCGTTCCAGAAATGCCCAGCTGTAAATAAATGAAGCAAGACAGGCTCCACATTGCCAAGTGGAAATGGTAGTTAAGTGCCTGCTAAGTGAGGTCAATTGGCGCAGACTCACCGGGCGCTCGTTCCATGAAATGAGCAGAGGAAATCAAAAAGTGCCAGGGGATTTTCGGACACGGAGGCATGCCACGGCATCTGCTGACAGGACACGTTTCTTAACAAACAGCAAAGCATTCGCAGGAGGTAGCACAGCTTAAGGCGAGCGACAAAGAAAGAACGAATAGAAAGTCTCCGAGAGGTAGAAAGGAAGACAAAGAAAGACTAAAGGAAGACAAAGAAAGAACAAATAGAAAGTCTCCAAAAGGTAGAAAGGTAGACAAAGAAAGACTAAAGGAAGACAAAGAAAGAACAAATATAAAGTCTCCAGGAGGTAGAAAGGAAGACAAACAAAGACTAAAGGAAGACAAAGAAAGACTAAAGGAAGACAAAGAAGGAACAAATATAAAGTCTCCAAGAGGTAGAAAGGAAGACAAAGAAAGACTAAAGGAAGACAAAGAAAGAACAAATATAAAGTCTCCAAGAGGTAGAAGGAAGACAAAGAAAGACTAAAGGAAGACAAAGAAAGAACAAATAGAAAGTCTCCAGGAGGTAGAAAGGAAGACAAAGAAAGACTAAAGGAAGACAAAGAAAGAACAAATAGAAAGTCTCCAGGAGGTAGAAAGGAAGACAAAGAAAGACTAAAGGAAGACAAAGAAAGAACAAATAGAAAGTCTCCATGAGGTAGAAAGGAAGACAAAGAAAGACTAAAGGAAGACAAAGAAAGAACAAATAGAAAGTCTCCAGGAGGTAGAAAGGAAGACAAAGAAAGACTAAAGGAAGACAAAGAAAGAACAAATAGAAAGTCTCCAGGAGGTAGAAAGGAAGACAAAGAAAGACTAAAGGAAGACAAAGAAAGAACAAAGGAAGACAAAGAAAGAACAAATATAAAGTCTCCAGGAGGTAGAAGGAAGACAAAGAAAGACTAAAGGAAGACAAAGAAAGAACAAATAGAAAGTCTCCAGGAGGTAGAAAGGAAGACAAAGAAAGACTAAAGGAAGACAAAGAAAGAACAAAGGAAGACAAAGAAAGAACAAATATAAAGTCTCCAGGAGGTAGAAGGAAGACAAAGAAAGACTAAAGGAAGACAAAGAAAGAACAAATAGAAAGTCTCTGAGAGGTAGAAGGAAGACAAAGAAAGACCAAAGGAAGACAAAGAAGGAACAAATATAAAGTCTCCAGGAGGTAGAAAGGAAGACAAAGAAAGAACAAATAGAAAGTCTCTGAGAGGTAGAAGGAAGACAAAGAAACACCAAAGGAAGAAAAAGAAAGACTAAAGGAAGACAAAGAAAGAAGAAATAGAAAGTCTCCAAGAGGTAGAAAGGAAGACAAAGAAAGACTAAAGGAAGACAAAGAAGGAACAAATATAAAGTCTCCAGGAGGTAGAAAGGAAGACAAAGAAAGTCTAAAGGAAGACAAAGAAAGAACAAATATTAAGTCTCCAGGAGGTAGAAAGGAAGACAGAGAAAGCCTAAAGGAAGACAAAGAAATATCAAATAGAAAGTCTCCAAGAGGTAGAAAGGAAGACAAAGAAAGAACAAATATAAAGTCTCTGAGCCATGCTCTGTGTTAGGACTTTATTTCAAAACAACCTCCCTTAGGTCAAATTTACAAGCAGAGCAGCAACACGACTGCGCCCGTTATTTTGAAATAGTGCTTCTTTTTGAAATCTGCTCTCCTGCTTTTCTTAGGGACTAACGCTACGTTCAAAATAGTGTTAGCGTGGACGCTTCACACTGCTATTTCAAAATAACTACTCCCCAGAGTAATTGAACTAACTACTCCTCAGTGCTTCCGGGGGCTTTTAGTCGACGTAGAGTGTGCACATTAAGGGTGTGTCTAGACTACATGCCTCCTTCGACGGAGGCATGTAGATTAGCCAGATCGGAAGAGGGAAATGAAGCCGCGATTAAAATAATCGCGGCTTCATTTAAATTTAAATGGCTGCCCCGATCTGCCGATCAGCTGTTTGTCGGCAGATCGGGGGAGTCTGGACGCGGTGCCCCGACAAAGAAGCCTTTCTTCATCGACACAGGTAAGCCTCGTGAAACCAGGCTTACCTGTGTCGATGAAGAAAGGCTTCTTTGTCGGGGCATCGCGTCCAGACTCCCCCGATCTGCCGACAAACAGCTGATCGGCAGATCGGGGCAGCCATTTAAATTTAAATGAAGCCGCGATTATTTTAATCGCGGCTTCATTTCCCTCTTCCGATCTGGCTAATCTACATGCCTCCGTCGAAGGAGGCATGTAGTCTAGACACACCCTAACAGAGCCAGTTTCAAACTAATTTCGAGGCTTCCCCATACTGTGGACACGCAAGTTGGAATTTGTTAAATTAGGAGTTATTAAGTCGATTTTAGTA